>NC_134401.1:5663434-5688829 GCF_050003625.1 Haematobia irritans | reverse complement strand
AAGCCAATTAAATTAAGCCAGTTAAAGACATGTGAGTCAAAACATTAAAAATTTTGCGATGAAATATATTTTAGTGTTCACCCTAATGGACTATATTTCCCTCAGGGTCAGCTGATCTATATCATACATATCATTATGCAGATTCATTCTCAAGGGCGCCATACTGTGTAGGATTTTAAGGTTGATCCCGTTTTCTTCCATACCTTTGAAAGAAATTCAAAAGTCCATTTTTTTAATTGATCCCATTAGTTTTTTAATTGAACGGTCTTCAATCACGAAAAAGATAGAATCTATCGCAGTTTTAATTGGGCATAATTAATTGATTTGAAAATTAAATTAATTTTGTAATTGATTCAATTATAAATATAATTGATGTCGTTTGGAAAACTCAATCAGTTTTTTAATTGATTCAATTAACTATTTGGTTAAATTTCAATCCAATTTTCAATTAACTTTTTATTAAATCCGTTAAACAATTATTTGAAATTTACAATCGACAACGATTAAATTTGTATACCCTAAATCACATAGTGGTCAGGGTATAATAACTGTGATCTGCCAAAAAATGTGCCTACCAGAAATATTGATTTTAGATCCCATAAAATATATACCGATCGACTAAGAATCACCTCCAGAGTCGATCTAGCGCTTGGTGTCCGTCCGTCCGTCTGTCCATGTATTTGTAGTTCACAGGTTTCCGGTAGCAATTATTAACCGATTTTGATGAAATTTGGTACAGGGTGTTTTTTGGACACAAGGACGAACGCTATTGAATTTGGAAGAAATGGGATCCAATTTAGGTATAGCTACCATATATATGTATCGCCCGATTTCGAAAAATGTGGTCACGTTGCGCTTTTTCACAAACAGATCCTCACCAAATTCGGCCAAAAGTAATATTTTTCATCACCCTTCAAGTCTGCAAAATTTCATCCAAATCGGTTCATATTTAGATATAGCTCTCATATATATGTATCGCCCGATTTTCCCCAAATTTGGCCATAAAACCCTTATTTATCAACCGATCTTACTCAAAGTTGGCTAGATCCAGTCCCCTATAGTACTTTCTGTATGTGCAAAATTTCATCGAAATCGGTTCAGATGTAGATATAGCTCCCATATATATCGCTCATGTATCGCTCGATTTTGAATAATAACAAGTATATACGGCCGTAAGTTCGGTCAGGCCGAATCTTATGTACCCTCCTCCATGGATTGCATAGAAACTTCTACGAAAGACTGTCATCCACAATCGAATTACTTGGGTTGTGGTATCTTAAAACCTCTTAACATCGTTTCCTAAATTGTGAGTTAGTCCCTACGTGATATATATTAGACAAAAAAGGTATGTATAGGTAAGTCTACAAATAATTACGAATCGATATGGACTTTTGCACGTAGAGAGCTAGAATTGAAATATGTGGGACGTCTATATGGGGGCTATATACAATTATGAACTTGATATGAACCAATTTTTGTGTGATTGGGGACCGATTTACCTGAGTGCTATATATAACTATAGACCAATATGGACCTAGTTAGGCATGGTTGTTAATGGCCATATACTAGCACAATGTACCAAATTTCAACTGACTCGGATGAAATTTGCTCCTCCAAGAGGCTTCAAAACCAAATCTCTTGATCGGTTTTTATGGGGGCTATATACGATTATGGACTGATATGGACCACTTTTCGCATAAATATCATATACTACCACCACGTACCAAATTTCAACCAGATCGGATGAATTTTGCTTCTCCAAAAGGCACCGAAGGTCAAATCTTGGGATCGGTTCATATGGGGGATATATATAATTATGGACCAATGTGGACCAGTTTTTGCATGGTTGTTAGAGACCAAATACTAACACCATGTACCAAATTTCAGCCGGATCGGATGAAATTTGCTTCTCTTAGAGGCTCCGCAAGCCAAATCGGTGGATCGGTTTATATGAGGGCTATATATAATTATGGTTTGATGTGGATCAATTTTTGCATGGTTGTTAGAGGCCATATACTAACACCATGTACCAAATTTCAGCCGGATCGGATGAAATTTGCTTCTCTTAGAGGCCCCGCAAGCCAAATCGGGGGATCGGTTTATATGGGGGCTATATATAATTATGGACCGATATGGACCAATTTTTGCATGGTTGTTAGAGACCATATACTAACACTATGTACCAAATTTCAGCCGGATTGGAAGAAATTTGCTTCTCTTAGAGGACCCGCAAGCCAAATTGGTGATCGGTTTATATGGGGGCTATATATAATTATGGACCGATGTGGACCAATTTTTGCATGGTTGTTAGAGACCATATACTAACACCATGTACCAAATTTCAGCCGGATGGGACGGAATTTGCTTCTCTTAGAGGCTCCGCAAGCCAAATCGGGTGATCGGTTTATATGGGGGCTATATATAATTATGGACTGATGTGGACCAATTTTTACATGGTTGTTAGAGGCCATATACTAACACCATGTACCGAATTTCATCCGGATCGGATGAAATTTGCTTCTCTTAGAGGCTTCGCAAGCCAAATCGGGGGATCGGTTTATATGAGGGCTGTATATAATTATGGACCGATGTGGACCAATTTTGCATGGTTGTTAGAGGCCATATACTAACACCATGTACCAAATTTCAACCGGATCGGATGAAATTTGCTTCTCTTAGAGGACCCGAAAGACAAATGTGGGGGCTATACGTAAAAGTGGACCGATATGGACCATTTGCAATACCATCCGACCTACATCAATAGCAACTACTTGTGAAAAGTTTCAAGTCGATAGCTTGTTTCGTTCGATAGTTAGCGTGATTTCAAAAGACGGACGGACATGCTCAGATCGACTCAGAATTTCACCACAACCCAGAATATATATACTTTATGGGGTCTTAGAGTAATATTTCGATGTGTTACAAACGGAATGATAAAGTTAATATACCCCCATCCTATGGTGGAGGGTATAAACCCTTCACCTTCTGTGGTTTCAATTACCTTCTGTGGTTTCAATAAAACCTCGAAAATATCATCTAAATCGATTCAGATTTAGATATAGCTCCCATATATATACATCGATCGATTTTCCCAAATTTGGCCATAATACTCTTATTTATTAACCAATTTTTTATGTACTATCCGATCGTATTTAGACTTATATGTAACCCTTACATAATAGTATTGCCCGATTTTCCCGAATTTTGATTTATTACCCACATTAATTTAGCGATTTCCTCTTTTTTAATAATGACTCAATATTAGTTATAAAGGGTATACGGTCAAAATTTGGTCAAGGGAAAACGCGTGTAAATCGGTGAAATCGTTTATTTAAAAAATCAAATTAAATTTCTTTTTCAAGTTCAATTAGTATAAAATTCAGGAAAAATATTCAGTTAGGCTTTCGCTTTTCCAAGTCCGAATTGCCGGGCCTCACGCTTGACACCTGCCATCAGATTTTGTACAGCCACCTTTTCCACCTTATTCGCCGCAGAAAGCCAGTTTGCCTAGAACTGCTGCTCGTCCTTAGCAGTTTTTTGGTCTTCTTTAGGTTCCGCTTGACAATAGCCCAGTATTTCTCAATTGGGCGGAGCTCTGGCGTGTTGGGAGGGTTCTTGTCCTTGGGAACCACCTGCACGTTGTTGGCGGCGTACCACTCCATGGCCTTTTTACCGTAATGGCAAGATGCCAAATCCGGCCAAAACAGTACGGAACAACCGTGTTTCTTCAGGAAAGGCAGCAGACGTTTATTCAAAAACTCTTTCTCGTAAATTTCTTGGTTGACAGTCCCGGAAGCTATGAAAATGCTGCTTTTCAAGCCACAGGTACAGATGGCTTGCCAAACCAGATACTTCTTTGCGAACTTTGACAGTTTTATGTACTTGAAAATATCTGCTACCTTTCCCCTTCCTTTTGCCGTATAAAACTCCTGTCCCGGAAGCTGCTTGTGGTCGGCTTTGACTAAGGTTTCGTCGTCCATTACCACGCAGTCAAACTTCGTCAGCATCGTCGTGTACAGCCTCCGGGATCGCGCTTTGGCCGTCGTATTTTGATTATCATCGCGATTTGGAGTCACTACCTTCTTGTAAGTCGATAGTCCGGCTCGTTTTTTGGCTCGATGCACGGTTGTAGACGATACACCCAACTTATTTGCGGCATCTCGGAGAGAGAGAATAGGGCTTCGCTTGAAACTACCGGCAACTCTCTTTGTCGTCTCAGCGGCTTCCGGTTTTCGATTTCCCCCCGATCCAGACTTCCTGGCTGTCGACAAACGTTCCCCAAACACTTTAATTACATTTGTAACGGTTGATTTGGCAACTTTTAGCGAGTAGCTCGGATTTTCGCGATGCGCGAGAAAAATTTTGATACGCTGCTCTTCTTGATTGGACGGCATTTTGACAACTGAAGAGTGAATTCCAGAATCAAAATAGGAGGAACATTCTACACACACACCTTCAAAATGAGGGGTGTTCAGGTTTTTTAAATGCAAAATTGAAAGAAATACGTCAAGTTTATATTGACCAAATTTTGACCGTATCACCCTTTATACTAATTCTGTATGTTAAAAATAAACTACAGATGCAACTATATATAATATCAGACATTTCTGCTCAGATTGTGCCAAAACTCCCATGAAAATGTACCCCTTAATGTTCTTTAATATGGAAATGCGGTTTGTCGCTCAAAGCAATACCAATGTTACCCCACAAATACTTATGTTTACTAATTCAGTAGAGGTAGTTTAGGGTATGATATAGTCGGCCCCGACCGACTTTCTACTTTACTTACTTGTTTACAATCAACTTCAATTAAATTTTTAATTGAATCATTAAAAAAATTAATTGAAATTTTCCAATCAATTCAATTAATTTAATTTATCAAATATTTTTGTATGCCCAATGAAAACATTGATTCATACTTTCATTTTCGTGATGAAAATTAATTGGATCAATTAATTTCGTAATTGAATCAGTAAAATACTGTTTTGTATGTGTATATATATATATCATAAAGAACGGCATTACTATAGATATTTTTTACAAACCATCTCTTAAACGAAACAAATCTCAGCTTCTACATTTATTCCGACATCACATTAAGAAATATGCGCTTAATTTATTGAAGAGTTTATTTAATATTTTATTTAAAAAATAAAATATTTTAGAAAATTATTAATGCAATTTGCTTATTGCCGTGGAACCGTTGATCCGAGTAACTCATAACTGCCCAACAATTTTTGATTGCTGTAAACGCTAAAGGTATAGTTGAAATGTACGATTGGTGTATAGGTAGGGAAGATTTCATTAGACAAGTTGAAATCGGTGATATTATACATGACATTCTGTTAAAAAAGAAAAAAAATGGAAACGTTAAAAATATCAATCTTTGAATTTAGTCCAATGAAAAAAGTATTTTACCAAACCAAAAAATTTTTCCCTAACAAAGATGACGTTTCACTAAAATGTTGTAGAATTTAGTTGATCAACAGTTTGTCGATCGTTTTTAAACTTTTTATACTAAGGGTTAGGAGATTCTTGATTTTTATGGAAATATATCATTGGTCTCGGTGTTTTATTATACCCTCCTCCATAGGATGGGGGGTGTATTAACTTTGTCATTGCGTTTGTAACACATCGAAATATTGCTCTAAGACCCCATAAAGTATATATATTCTGGGTGGTGGTGAAATTCTGAGTCGATCTGAGCATGTGCGTCCGTCCGTCCGTCCGTCTGTTGAAATCACGCTAACTTCCGAACGAAACAAGCTATCGACTTGCAACTTGGTACAAGTAGTTGTTATTGATGTAGGTCGGATGGTATTGCAAATGGGCCATATCGGTCCACTTTTACGTATAGCCCCCATATAAACGGACCCCCAAAATTGGCTTGCGAGGCCTCTACGAGAAGCAAATTTCATCTGATCCGGCTAAAATTTGATACATGGTGTTAGTATATGGTCTCTAACAACCATGCAAAAATTGGTCCAAATCGGTCCATAATTATATATAGCCCCCATATAAACCGATCCCCCGATTTGGTTTGCGGAGCCTCTAAGAGAAGCAAATTTCATCCGATCCGGCTGAAATTTGGTACATGGTGTTAGTATATGGTCTCTAACAACCATGCAAAAATTGGTTCATATCGGTCCATAAGTATATATAGCCCCCATGTAAACCCATCCCCCGATTTGGTTTGCGGAGCCTCTAAGAGAAGCAAATTTCATCCGATCCGGCTGAAATTTGGTACATGGTGTTAGTATATGGTTTCTAAGAACCATGCAAAAATTGGTTCACATAGGTCCATAAGTATATATAGCCCCCATATAAACCGATCCCCCGATTTGGTTTGCGGAGCCTCTAAGAGAAGCAAATTTCATCCGATCCGGCTGAAATTTGTTACATGGTGTTAGTATATGGTCTCTAACAACCATACAAAAATTGGTCCATATCGGTCCATAATTATATATAGCCCCCATATAAACCGATCCCCAGATTTGACCTCCGGAGCACTTTGGAAGAGCAAAATTCATCCGATCTGGTTGAAATTTGGTACGTGGTGGTAGTATATGACATTTAACAACCATGTGAGTTGAAATTTGTGGATGCCAGTCTTTCGTAGAAGTTTCTACGCAATCCATGGTGGAGGGTACATAAGATTCGGCCTGGCCGAACTTACGGCCGTATATACTTGTTTTTATATTTCGCCTTAAAGCTAAAGAGAATAGATTGGTATATTTAATTTCGATAAAATTGGTTAATTTACATAAAAATGAATTTGATCCCTACATAAAATGTGTAGCCAAGAATGCAATGATAATATTCTCTTCGGATACGTAAGTGGTGCAGATTTGGCTCAGAAACGATGCTCTTACATGGACTTGTCATAGAGCCCAGAAATTTTAAATTGATTACTAAAACTGAGTAAAACATAGGATCACCTCAAAAGAACTTATTGTGAAGTGTAAATGAAGTCCATCTCTAAAAGATGGACTTCATTTACACTTCAAATGTAATAACTTACTTCAAAAGTAGAACTTTCAATTGTTTTTTTGCTGGGATTTAAATCAATTTGGAATTTATAATTCTGGAAAAATTCTTGTTTTTTTTTTAATCGTATATAAAGTTGAAAATTTTTTATAACATAGTCTGAAGATTTCTTAATCTTTCCTTTGCATCAATAATACTCAGATCATTAGAGTGATATAATCTTGTGATATCATTAAGCTATTTTTTAATATAGTGCAAATCTCTTTAACTTACCCCTTTTATAGGACATGTATATGGCAAATTGCTGCTTGCCATCAATTCCTTGAAAAGTTCCTTTATTAATGTCATGGCCTTTAGATTTTTAAGGGCATCACATATATTTAACTTGATGTCCAAGAATTTCACAAGTTTAGATTTCTTGGGGTATGTGATATGGATGAGAATTCCAACTTCAGCATTTTTGGGCAAATCACGTGAGAAAGTGGTCATTGCACTGATAATATAGCGACCTTTAGTTAATTTTTTTAAATCGCAAGAGTATTCCTTTAACTGATCCGTGACATATTTAAAGGAGTTATTATGTAGGACCAACGAAAAAGGTCGTTTTGCTGTCTGGCGATGGAATAGTTTGGAAATGTAAACGACTTCCTTTGGCTCATACTCTATTAATACAAAAACATACTTACCTCACAGCTTTGATTTAAATTATAAATACATAAAATTATTAAAAATATTCGAAACATTATTGGATGTATTAAAAGCTTCACTTAACTTTGAAAGCAAATATTCAATATTTGGCGAACTAATCATATCACCTGTAATGTTGGCATTTTATTTTAAACATTTCATCTTTATTTGCATGTGTGGTTTTTAATTTGTCTGATTATCTCATCTAAGAGCTATTAAATTGTTTGTTTATATATTTAATTGTTTTTTTTTTTTTAGGAAGTACCATATTAAATAGAATATAATAGAAGCTAAAATTAATGCCATGAATGACAAAACATTTAAATCTTCCCTACGGAATATAATAATTATAATTTATTTCTTTATTATTATTATGTTGTTTTTTTTGAGACATATTTTAGTTTTCACTTTAATGAACTATTTTCCCTCATAGCCCTGATGAACTATTTCATACATATCGTTATGCGTCAGTCGGGAGAGGATATTTAAGTTGATCACATCTACATCCATAGACATACACATGCTCGTGTTCACGTTTCAAACCGATCCGTTCATGAAATTGGATAGACACCCACACCCAAAACATGTTTCAAGAGCAAAATTTTATTTTTAGATGGGAAACATGTAATATGTTGGTCGCAACCATGTTATTTTCTTAACCATGTACATGTTTGTCGAAAAAACAAAATGTTTGCGGAAAGCATGTTCCACGTTTCCCGTCCAAAAATAACATTTTGTTCTTGAAACATGATTGAGGTGATCATATTCCATCTCTGTGGCACACTAAATCATGTCAAAACCCCTCCATACCCTGTCACCGTGTATAGGAACTCTTTGGGCAATTTCCAGACATATTCATCACTGCAACTTTTATCAAAATCGGATGACAATTAATGACGCAGGATGCATAGGTTTTTAACCAAAATCTTTTTTGGACCAAAATACCTTTAAACCCTCAGGGCTCACCAAATCGGGACAAGAGCCCTCCAAATCTTGCCGCCATGTATAGACGGTCTTTAGACACAGCAACTTTTATCAAAATCGGATGACAATTAACGACGCTGGATGCACTAACCACTATCTTATTTTGACCCAACTCGGATCAATGCCCCTTTACATCTTATAGATTTATACAGAATATCTTTAGACAATCCTCAGACGTGTTCATCATTTGAACTTTTATCAAAATCGGAAGATAATTAACTACGCATGACTGGAATCAACTTTTTTTCTTATTACAATACCGCCGAAGCCCTCAGGGCATACCAATGCTAGACAAGAACCCTCCAAATCTTGTCGCCGTGTATAGGAACTCTTTGGACAATGTTCAGACTCGAACACCACTGTAATTTTTCATCAAAATCGGATGACAATCAAAAACGCAGGATGCACCACATTTTTTTAGCCATTACCCTTTTTTGGTTGAAACACCTTTAAAACTTTCAATGCTCGTCAAATCGGGTCAAGAGCTCTCTAAGTCTTGTCGCTTTATATAGGAAGTCTTTAGACAATCCTCAAATGCTTCCAGCACTGCGACTTTTATCAGAATCGAAAGATAATTAACGACGGAGGACGGGAATCAGCCTTTGCTCTTATAACAATACCACTGAAACCTTCAGGGCACACCAAATCGGTTCAAGACCCTTCCAAACCTTTAGACAATGTTCAGATGCGTCCGCTTACTATTTAGCTCTTGAAAATGTTGCGGAGAAGTCCCCTTTCCCCTTTGCAAAAGTAAACAAGATTTTCGTTAAAAAGTTTGAACACACACACAATGAATTTTTATTTTGGACCAAGATTTTTCGAAAATTGGACCAAAATTCCTACCAGCGGACCATTTTTCCAACTTAAATTAATATCATTTAAAAGTTAAAATTTTTCCTAAATCTAACTTCGATAGAAAATTTTGTTAAATGTTTATAACTATTCAAAATATTTATTTCTATAGAAAATTTTGTATAATTTTTTGTTCTGTGAAAATTTTGTCAAAATTTTATTTGTTGTTTTTTTTTTTTTTTATCTCAGCTTAAAGCCATGCATTGACTAAACTACAAGTGTAGCTTAACCAACAGAGGAAAAAAATGTATTTCTATAGAAAATTTTGTTAAAATTTTATTTCTATGGAAAAATTTGTTAATATTTTATTTCTATATAAAATTTTGTCAAAATTGTATTTCTGTAAAAAAAATTTTTAAAAATTTTATTTCTATAGAAAATTTTGATAACATTTTATTTCTATAAAATTTTTATTTTATTATATAGATCATTTTTTTCAACACTTTATTTCTATTCAAACTTTTCATTTCTATTTATTTCTATAGAAAATTTTGTATTTTTTTTCTATAGAAAATTCTATAAATTTTTTTCTATATAAAATTTTGTAAAAACTTTTTTCTATAGAAAATTTTGTCAAAATTTTATTTCTATAGAAAATTTTGTCAAAATTTTATTTCTATAGACTTTTTTGTCAAAATTTTATTCTATAGATAATTTTGTAAAAATTTTATTTCTATTCAAAATTTTCATTTCTATTTATTTCTATAGAAAATTTTGTACATTTTTTTCCATAGAAAATTCAATGAATTTTTTTTTCTATAGAAAATTTTTAAAAATTTTTTTTCTATAGAAAATTTTTAAATAAAATTTTTTCTATAGACAATTTTGTCAACATTATTATATTATAATATTATTCTATAGATAATTTTTTCAAAATCTTATTTCTATTTATTTACAATTTTCATTTCTATTTATTTCTATAGAAAATTTTGTAATTTTTTTTCAAAATAAAATTCTATAAATTTTATTTCTATATAAAATTATGTAAAATTTTTTTTATAGAAAATTTTATTTCTATAGATTTTTTTGTCAAAAATTTATTTCTATAGAAAGTTTTTTCAAAATTTTATTCTATAGATAATTTTTTCAAAATTTTATTTTGATTATGGATTTCCATAAAAAATTTTGTAAATTTTTTTTCTTGATTTATTTTGTTTCTTGTTCGATCTTTTTCAGTTTAAATAAAATTCTTTATTTTGTCCAGCTTGAGATCTATTTGTTTTTATTATTTTTAATTCATCCGACCTATTTTTTTTTCTAAAAAAATTCTATGAATTTTTTTCTATAGAAAATTTTGTCAAAATTTTATTTCTATAGAAAATTTTGTCAAAATTTTATTTCTATAGAAAATTTTGTCAAAATTTTATTTCTATAGATAATTTTTTCAAAATTTTATTTCTATAGAATTTTTTGTCAAAATTTTATTTCATTTTTCGTTTGGCTTGACGTCATGATAAATGAAAAATGCTGTTATAATTGTTTTTCATTGTTTTATTATTGAAATATCCGAAATTTTGAAAAATTATCTATAGAATAAAATGTTGACAAAATTTTCTATAGAAATAAAAATTTTTGGTATAGTTTTCTTAGTTGACCTTTGGAATTTTTTAATTATTGGGATTTTTGGTTTGGCTTGAGGTCATGATAAATGAAAAATGCTTTTGTAATTGTTTTTCATTGTTTTATTATTGAAATATTGCTATTTCGGATATTTCGATACATCTTCGGTGATCACTTTCAGCAAGATATTATATGTTAGATATGAGCTTTGCAAGGAGAAGTCTATTACTTTGTAAAATATAGTATCTCGCTGAAGATGATCACCGAAGATGTATCGAAATATCCGAAATAGCAATATGTATTGTATTATTTCTATAGAAAATTTTGTCAAAATTTCATGTCATTAGGAAATGTCATAATTTCATTGCTATAGAAAATTTAACCAAAACTTTATTTCTATAGAAAATTTTGTCAAAATTTTATTTCTATTTCTTTTGAAAAAAATACCGATTTCACGAAAATCGACCATAATCAACCAAATTCCATTAGATCCGACCATCGGACCAAATTTAAAAATTAATAATTTTTTGGACCAATTTTGGTCCGATCGGACCAAAACCCTGGCAACCCTGCCTCCAAGATTATTTGCTAATGAGAATTTTTCCTTACAATTTAGCTCTTGGTAATACTGCAGAAAAACATTTTCCTCATGATACATGCCCTGGCACAAGTACACGCAGAGAAGGAATATGATCACCTCAAAAATGTTTCAAGAGCAAAATGTTATTTTTGTATGGTGAGCATGTAACATGTTTGTCACTAAAATGTTATTTTCTCGTCAAATATAACCTGCTTGCCGAGATCAGATACATGATTTCCGAGAAAATGACATGGTTGCGAAAACCATGTTACATGGTCACCACCCAAAAATAACATTTTGCTCTTAAAACATGTTTGAGGTGATCATATTCCTTCTCTGGGTGTACATAAGATTTCCATTTAAATGTAATTAAAACAAATCTCAGTTTCTTATTTGTTTCGACCTTATTTTATTAAAGAATCCTCTTTTCTTTTTAAAATAAAATATTTTAGAAAATTATTAATGGAATTTGTTTATTGACGTGGAACCGTTGATCCGAGTAACTCATAGCTGGTCAACAATTTTTGATTGCTGTAAATGCTAAAGGTATAGTTGAAATGTACGATTGGGGTATAGGTAGGAAAAATTTCGTCCGTCAGCATAAAATCGGTAATATTATACGTGACATTCTGTGAAATAAGAAAAATATAGAAACTTTAAAAACATAAATCTTTAAATTCAATACACTGAAAAATATTTTCCCAGATCAAATGATTTGTTTGTTTTCAGAAATTTTAACAAACATTTCTGTTGCCCATTTAATTTTTAGCTCATGTAAATTAGTTAATTTTAATTAAATTTTGCCAAATATGAGAAAATTTTCTTTATAATAAAAATTATTAATATTATTATTATTATTATTTTTTTTTTTGAAGCGATGAATTTAATATGGGCTTGTCATACACCCAGAGAAGGAATATGATCACCTCAAACATGTTTTAAGAGCAAAATGTTATTTTTGGGTGGTGACCATGTAACATGGTTTTCGCAACCATGTAATTTTTTCGGAAATCATGTATCTGATTTCGGCAAGCAGGTTATATTTGACGATAAAATAACATTTTAGTGACAAACATGTTACACGGTCACCATACAAAAATAACATTTTGCTCTTGAAACATGTTTGAGGTGATCATATTCCTTGTCTGTGTGTTGGAAGGATAACCACCATTTCAGCAGCTGTTGCACTGAATTTTGCATCACTTTTTAGGGTGTGATACGAATTCAGTGTTTTAGATGTAAGTTAAAAAAAATAATATTTTGCCAAATAAATAATTTTTATATTTTTTTTTTTTGATATTTTAATGCATTCTAATGCTTGTCTGAAGCTCTTGACCTCAAATATTTTCAAAAATTCGCAATTTTTCTAGATTGGGTGTAGCATGTTTTTGTCGACAAATTTTAATAATTTGTACCATTTTATTAACTCTTACTAAGTTTTTAAACCATTTGAAACAAAAACGGTTAAAATTATCCATGAAAAACATGAAAAAATCGAGTTATTAAAAATTGACTTCAATTAACCTCCTGTGCAGTTAAAGTAAAGACATCTTTGGGAGGACATTTTTGGAAGTACTTTTAAAGTTGTGCCTTTAGAGGAACTTTCAAATTTTTTTCTGGGATATCACGTAAATCTTTTTAACTCACCCCTTTTATAGGACATGCAAATGGCAAATTGCTGCTGGCCATCAATTCTTTAAAAAGTTCCTTTATTAATGTCATTGCCTTTAGATTTTTCAGGGAATCACATATATTTAACTTGATGTCCAAGAATTTAAAAATTTTAGATTTCTTCGGGTATGTGATATGTATGAGAATTCCAACTTCAGCATTTTTGGACAAATCACGAAGGAAATTGGCCATAGCACTGATCGCATAGCGACTTTTAGTTAATTTTTGAAAACTGCAAGAGCATTGATTCATCTCATTCGAGACATATTTGAAGGAGTTACTATGTAGGACCAATGAAAATGGTCGTTTTGCTGTCTGGCGAAGGAACAATTTGGATATGTAAACGAATGCCTTTGGCTCATACACAATTAATACACAAAATAAGCTTACCACACTGTTTTCGTTTAAAATATGAAAAATTAAAATTATTAAAAATTTCCGATACATTATTTGTTGTATTGAAAGTTTCGATGAAGTTTAAAAGCAAATTTTGCATTAAAATCAGTTTCAAAGCAAAAATTGAATTAATATTGGCATTTTATTTTAAAGATTTCATCTTTATTTGTTTTTGTTTTTTATTTGACTGATCATCTCTTCTAAGTGCTATTAAATTGTTTATTTATATATTTAATTGTAGTAGCCCAAATTAATGATAGAAGCCCAAATTAATGACATGTGTGTCAAAACATTAAAATTTTTGCGATGAAATATATACCCCTGAAACATGTACCCTCCACCATGGATTGCCTAGAAACTTCTAGTAAAGACGGTCATTCACAATTAAATTACTTGGGTTGCGACCGATGACAAGGCATCGTAAAACTTCTTAACATCATCTTCTAAATTGTAAGTTAGTCCATGTGGGATATATACGTATATATTCAGTTCTTGACCGGTATATATACACGGATGAAAAAGACTGTTTTTCATATGTTTGGATATAAACATTATATGTTTGGAACACAAATTTTTAAACACGATATTTTTGAGTGCAAGCATATAATGTTCATAAACTAGCATAACATGTTTGGGACATATATGTTAATATGTTAGAACATATTATGTTTGGGACATAAAATGTTTGTAAATATAATATGCTTGGATGCAAACAGATATTAATTTAGAAATAGAAATATAAATAGCCTATAAACATATATGTGTTTAGTAGCTTGGAGCGCTATTTAACAGGGAGCGATATTGAATTGTAGCTTTGTACTCGTGCAAAAAGGCAATAGGAAAAAAGTGGGGACTGAAACCAAAAATTGTGCATTGGCTATACACGGCAGTGGTTAGACCTATAATGCTATATGGTGTTGTAGTCTGGTGGCCGGCACTCCAGAAACCGACTTGTTTAGATAAAATTCAGCGTATGGCGTGTTTGTGTATTTCAGGCGCATTCAGCAAGACAGGAACAAATTCCCTTAATGTCGTGCTGCATCTATTGCCTTTAGACATTTTGGCCAAACAGTCAGCTGCAACAACGGCTGTGCGGTTGCGCGAACTATCGCTGTGGTCGGAAAAAGGTTACGGTCACAGTTCTGTCCTCAAAATAATGCCAGATGTGCCTAACGTAGTGGATTACACTTTGGCGAGTCCACTTTTCGACAAAAAGTTTGAGACTCTAATCCCCAACAGTGAGGCGTGGTGCACACAGACCCCGGGGAATAAAGAATATATAGATTTCTACACTGATGGCTCCAAATTGGATGGACAAGTGGGGTTCGGAGTATATTCTAATGATCTGGAACTTCGAATAGCGAAAAGATTACCTAATCACTGTAGTGTTTTTCAGGCTGAAATATTAGCAATAAGAGAGGTGGCGAATTGGCTGAGAAGTAATGTTCCAAAAAATGTGGGCATTAATATATACTCAGACAGTCAACCTGCAATAAAATCCTTGGACTCTGTGTTCCTCAACTCGAAAACGGCCATCGACTGCCGCAAATCTCTCAATGAGATGGCTGAGCAGTACAATATTCACCTAATATGGGTGCCTGGCCATAGGAACATACCGGGGAACTGCGAAGCGGATGAGTTGGCAAGGCTAGGGACTACCTTACATATTCCAGGGGAACTAGAATTTGTTGGTATGCCCCTAGCTACCTGCAAGCTCATGCTGCGTGAGAAGGCTGTTATGATGGCAAATGTTCGATGGGAGAATTGCAAGGGTTGTAACGACACCAAGCAAATATGGCCCCATTTCAACTTAAACCGCACACTAGATATGCTAATGTTCTCGAGACGTCAGATATCACTCCTGATATCTGCTATAACGAGTCGCTGCCTGATAGGCGATTTTGCAAAAACTATTGGCGCGAAGTGTAATGACTATTGTATGAGCTGTCATGATGCGGAGGAAGAAGAATCAATTAAACACCTCTTGTGTGAGTGTCCTGCATTTTGTGTAAAGCGCAAGCAACTTTTAGGAGCATATAGCTTCAGATTACTGGCGGATCTGGAAAACGTTAACTTAAGCAGTCTGCTACTGTTTTTGGAACAATCTGGTTGGTTCAACAAAGAAAAATAATCAAGAAGGTTCAGCGGTTAAAACTAGAAGTGCCCATATGTAATAGGTACTTTTAGTTAATGTGGTATCACAATGGACTGAATAGTCTAAGTGAGCCTGAATCTTAATCGGGCTGCCACTTTAACCTAACCTAACCTATTATGTTTGGGACATAAAATGTTTGTAAATATAATATGCTTGGATGCAAACATATATTAATTTAGAAATAGCCTATAAACATATATGTGTTTAGTAGCTTGGAGCGCTATTTAACAGGGAGCGATATTGAATTAAGTTGGTGGTTGTTGCTTGTTATTACAAAATTAACATTTTATTTTTCCTTGGGCAATTGATCAGCTACTTCTTTGATCCTTACAAACTGTGTGGTCCGCTGTTCGAATCCCCGTCCGGCAAAAGGTAAAATTAAAATAAAAAAAATCATACAATTGAATAATTTCTTCTACAATGTTTGTATTACAGAAAAAGGTGCTAAGAACTAAAAAATCTCGTGGAAGTGAGAAAGATGTGGGGGAATATACAATTGGGCAGAAACAAAATTTTGAGCATTCAGGTCGAAAACCTATGTTGTTAGCACCTATATTACCTGTTTATTTTCATAATTCATTATAATTGGAAATATATAAATAAATAAATAAAATTTTGAGCACAATATTGTTTGGGAGAATTTTTTTTAAGCATATAATATTTTTGGGTGCAAAATGCTTCCAAACATATTATATGTTCACATAATAACATATTGTTTTTTGGAAGACAACATTATTGAATTTGGATGCAAAAATACAAAATGTTTGGAAATTGACTACCAAAACATATATTGTTTAAACCAATATGCTTTCAAACATATTATATATTGGAAGAGATCAAACATATAAATGTTTGGGCAATAGCCAAAAATGTATATGCTTGAAGCAAAATATGTTTGGGAGTATATGTTACAGAAGCGATTTTTTGTGAGCGTGTAGGGAAGAAATAATTACGAACCGATATGAACTTTTGTGCTCTAATTATAGAGCCAGAATTGAAATATGGGGGTCGCTTTATATGGGGGCTATATACAATTATGAACACGAGTCTACCAAAAATGGCAGATTTGTTACTGTTATGCAAAATAAATTTTCTATAGAATTAACAGTTTTGAAAAAAGTTTCTACAGAAATAAAATTCTGACAAAATTTTCTATAGAAATAAAATGTTGACAAAATTTTCTATAGAAATAAATTTTTGACAAAATTTTCTATAGAAATATAAAATTTTTGGGGGCTATATATAATATAGATCGAAACGGACCAATTTTGGCATGGTTGTTATCGGCCATACACTAGCGAAATGTACCAAATTTCAACCGGATTGGATGAATTTTGCTCCTCCAAGAGAGTGCGGAGGTTAAATCTGAGGATCGGTTTATATGGGGGCTAAATATAATTATGGACCGATATGGACCAATTCCTGCATGGTTGTTAGAGACCATATACTAACACCACGTACCAAATTTCAACCGGATCGGATGAATTTTGCTCCTCCAAGAGGATCCGGAGGTCAAATCTGGGGATCGGTTTATATAAGGGCTATATATAATTATGGACCGATATGGACCAATTCTGGCATGGTTGTTAGAGACCATATACCAACATCATGTACCAAACTTCAACCGGATCGCATGAAGTTTGCTCCACCAAGAACTCCAGAGGTCAAATCTGGGGATCAGTTTATATGGGAGCTACATATAATTATGGACCGATATGGACCAATTCTGGCATGGTTGTTAGAGATCATATACTAACACCACGTACCAAATTTCAGCCGAATCGGATGAAATTTTCTTCTCTTAAAGGCTCCACAAGCCAAATCTGGGGATCGGTTTATATGGGGGCTATATATAATTATGGATCGATATGGACCAATTCCTGCATGGTTGTTAGAGACCATATACTAACACCACGTACCAAATTTCAACCGGATCGGATGAATTTTGCTCCTCCAAGAGGATCCGGAGGTCAAATCTGGGGATCGGTTTATATAAGGGCTATATATAATTATGGACCGATATGGACCAATTCTGGCATGGTTGTTAGAGACCATATACCAACATCATGTACCAAACTTCAACCGGATCGCATGAAGTTTGCTCCACCAAGAACTCCAGAGGTCAAATCTGGAGATCAGTTTATATGGGAGCTACATATAATTATGGACCGATATGGACCAATTCTGGCATGATTGTTAGAGACCATGTACCAACATCTTGTACCAAATTTCAGCCGGATCGCATGAAGTTTGCTCCACCAAGAGCTCCAGAGGTCAAATCTGGGCATCGGTTTATATGGGAGCTACATATAATTATGGACCGATATGTACCAACTCCTGAATGGTTGTTAGAGAATATATACTAACACCACGTACCAAATTTCAACCGAATCGGATGAAATTTGCTTCTCTTAGAGGCTCCGCAAGCCAAATCTGGGGATCGGTTTATATGGGGGCTATATATAATTATGGACCGATGTGGACCAATTTTTGCGTGGTTGTTAGTGACCATTTGCCAAAGCCATGTACCAAATTTCAGCCGGATCGGATGAAATATGCTTCCCTTAGAGGCTTCGCAAGCCAAATCTGGAGGTCCGTTTATATGGGGTCTATACGTAAAAGTGAACCGATATGGCCCATTTGCAATTTGCGTCCGACCTACATCATTAACAACTACTTGTGCTAAGTTTCAAGTCGATAGCTTGTTTCGTTCGGAAGTTAGCGTGATTTCAACAGACAGACGGACGGACCGGCAGAATCGACTCAGAATTTCACCACGACCCAGAATTTATATACTTTATGGGGTCTGAGAGAAATATTTAGATGTGTTACAAATGAAATGACAACATTAATATACCCCCCATCCTATGGTGGAGGGTATAAAAAGATTTGCGACAATCAGGCTCCATATTCACGTCCAAAGATACCATTATGCTCTTGATATGTTTGAGGTCATAGTATTCCTTCTCTACGTGATAACATCTCCATTCATATCACTAAACACAAACAATTTTCAAGAATCATCCAGAATTCTACCAATCTACCAATTAGAAAAAAAATTTGCCATTTTTGGTAGACTCGTTTTCATAATTGTATATAGCACCCATATAAAGCGACCCCCATATTTCAATTCTGTCTCCATAATTACAGCACAAAAGTTCATATCGGTTCGTAATTATTTCTTCCCTATATATACCGGTCAAGAACTGAATATATAAGTATTTAATCGACCTTTCTTTTGTCTACTATATATCCCGCATGGACTAACTTACAATTTAGAAGATGATGTTAAGAAGTTTTAAGGTGTCTTGCCATCGGCCTCAACCCAAGTAATTTAATTGTGGATGACCGTCTTTAGTAGTAGTTTCTATGCAGTCCATGGTGGAGAGTACAGAAGATTCGGCTTGGCCGAACTTACGGCCGTATATACTTGTTACAGTTTCTTCTATCCAGATTGGCATAAAGGAATTCACAACTCATCATCTGTGGAACTGCGTTAATCTTTCATTTCACATTCTTGATTTATGGTTAAAACTCTAAGTTATTTATACTGAACATAGTGGTCATATTAGTGCATCCCAGCAAAAAAAAGCGTCGCCAAAAAAGTAATGAAAATGTCCTTTTTGGATCCGGAAGTGGTGCCAAATTGACGCAGAAGCGATGAATTTAACATGGGCTTGTCATAGGACGGAAGTCCTTCATTTCAACAGAAGTTACACTGAATTTGCATCACTTCTTTAGGTGTGATCCGAATTCAATGTTTTGGATGTAAATTAAAATATTCTGTGTTTTTTTTTTGTCAAATAAATAATTTTTATAATTTTTAATGGATTCTAACGCTTGTTGGAAACGTTTGACCTCAAATATTTTCAAAAATTCACGATTTTTTCAGATTGAATTTAGCATTTTTTTCGACAAAATTTAAATGATTTGTACCATTTTCTTACTCTGTTTTTAACCTATTTGAAACAAAAACAGTTAAAATTACCCATTAAAAGTATGAAAAAAACCAAGTTATAAAAAATTGAATTAAAAGAACTTCCTGGGTAGTTAAAATAAAGAACTTCATTGGGAGTGCATCTTCTGGAAGTGCTTTTAAAGTTGTGCCTTTGGAAGAACTTCCAATTTTTTTTGCTGGGATATGTCGATGCATTTACTACTATCTTCCAAAATTGTCCATAACATAAAATAATTCCCTTGTAGAAATTATAACTGATACTATTTCAGATTATTCTTTTGTAGGCAACTTTGTAAAACTTTTATTCGAAAGATAATTTTGCCAAAAATTTAACAAATTTGGTCAAAATGTAACCCTTTACCGAATCAAAATATTCGATAAAGGGTTACATTTTAATTCTACAAATTAAAATACCTATAATGAACTATTTCGATTGGTTTTCAAATTGTTTATATAAAAAATAAAGAGATTCTACTTAAATAATATAATTTTAAAAACAATTGCTTGGAACAAATCAGCAAAGCTGATTACAATAATTACCAAGCATGGTCTTTTACATCAATCCAACTGTTGTGGTCTGATTATTATTAATTACCTTTTATTTTTTGAAAAATAATTAATTAAAATAATTTATTTAGGAAATACATTAATATATGGACAATAGAAGATAATTGAAATACAAAATTAAAATCAAAAATACAAAGTTGATATCAAAAAACAATACTCAGTTACAAACATTGATATTGAAATATATGTTAATATGTGTTCTTCGACTTAAGCTTTAAAATGAGGTTTAAATTTTTATTAATAATAGCATTTACCCTAGATACTACGTGGATAATACAGGTAAATAATAAAAAAAGAAAAACAATTTTTATTAAAATTATACACCTGGCATTCTCCTTACTATAGACTTCTCGAAGATCCTTTAACCTCGAACTGCATAGAGTTATCTGCAGTAACTTTAGTCCACCACTCAAATTTGCGCATTGCACCTTAAAGAAATTGGCTACCAATCGTTTTGCCTCTAGTGTCAGTTTTATGCTGGAACGTCCACTATTGCGCAATGCTGAGTTGGGTATTGAGATACAGTATCAGTTAGCCAAATATCGTCGTACTGTGACCTTTTGGAAGGGTAGAGTGAATATATGCAATACCCTGGATCAAATAACATTAATACCCATAGTAAAGAAATTATACATTGAATTGACGCGGTCCAGTAATATACCCTATTCATGTCCCATTGAAGGAGTATGTTTTTTATCATATAACTCTATTTCGATATATTTTATTTATTTATTTTTTTTTTTTTATTTTTTGATAAAGAACGTGTTGTTCAATGTGTCTGACTTAAAGGTTACTGAAGAGATAATCCCACCATATGCCCCGATTATGAATTTCAACTATACACTGACATTCTACGATAACAATACTGTATTTGCCACTCACCAAACCCAAGGATCCACTGTACCAAGATAAGAAACAAATTAAAAATATATTTGCAACATATAACTACTTTTGTTTTTTAATTAAATTTTGATTTATTCTATACAAATGGGTAAATAAATATACAAAAAAACGCTACCCTAAGCAACGCGATTTTTTTTTTTGGCAAATGTTATCGTAATCCCACCTAATTAATGGTCTTAAAATGCGAATGCGAGTTTTATTTAGCATAAAAGACGAATTTTCTACTTAAACAACATTCAATAAACCTTTCACGGAAGGCATTTTATCATTACAGCTAAATGATGCGTCTTTCAAAATAACGGTGACAAAAAGAAAATCAATGTCGCTTCAAAACACCTGTAGACAAATAATCTAACCATTAACGATGTAGGGAAATTTTGTGATCAACTTTGATTCTTTTGCAGTTTGTGAAGACTATTTGATGAAGATTAACTCCAACAAGTATATACGGCCGTAAGTTCGGCCAGGCCGAAGCTTATGTACCCTCCACCATGGATGGCGTAGAAACTTCTACTGAAGACTGTCATCCACAATCGAATTACTTGGGTTGCGGTAACACTTGCCGATGGCAAGGTAATATATACCACATAGTCCATACGTGGTATATATTAAACTAAACAAGTATATACGGCCGTAAGTTCGGCCAGGCCGAATCTTATGTACCCTCCACCATGGATTGCGTAGAAACTTCCACGAAAGACTATCATCCACAATGGAATTACTTGGGTTGTGTTATCTTAAAACTTCTTAACATCGTTTTCTAAATTGTTAGTCCATACGTGGTATATATTAGACAAAAAAGTTATGTATACACGGATGAAAAATACTGTTTTTCATATGTTTGGCTATAAACATTATATGTTTGGAACACACATTTTTAAACACAATATTTTTGAGTGCAAGCATATAATGTTCATAAACTAGCATAACATGTTTGGGACAAATATGTTAATATGATAGAACATATTATGTTTGGGACATAAAATGTTTGTAAATATAATATGCTTGGATGCAAACATATATTAATTTAGAAATAGCCTATAAACATATATGTGTTTAGTAGCTTGGAGCGCTATTTAACAGGGAGCGATATTAAATTAAGTTGGTGGTTGTTGCTTGTTATTACAAAATTAACATTTTATTTTTCCTTGGGCAATTGATCAGCTACTTCTTTGATCCTTACAAACTGTGTGGTCCGCTGTTCGAATCCCCGTCCGGCAAAAGGTAAAATTAAAATAAAAAAATCATACAATTGAATAATTTCTTCTACAATGTTTGTATTACAGAAAAAGATGCTAAGAACTAAAAAATCTTGTGGAAGTGAGAAAGATGTGGGGGAATATACAATTGGGCAGAAACAAAATTTTGAGCATTCAGGTCGAAAACCTATGTTTTTAGCACCTATATTACCTGTTGATTTTCATAATTCATTATGATTGTAAATATATAAATAAATAAATAAAATTTTGAGCACAATATTGTTTGGGAGAATTTTTTTTAAGCATATAATATTTTTGGGTGCAAAATGCTTCCAAACATATTATATGTTCACATAATAACATATTGTTTTTTGGAAGACAACATTATTGAATTTGGATGCAAAAATACAAAATGTTTGGAACTTAGACTACCCAAACATATATTGTTTAGACCAATATGCTTTCAAACATATTATATATTGGAAGAGATCAAACATATAAATGTTTTGGCAATACCCAAAAATGTATATGCTTGAAGCAAAATATGTTTGTCAGTATATGTTACAGAAGCGATTTTTTGTGAGCGTGTAGTTAAGTCTACAAATAATTAATCGGTTTATATGGGGGCTATATATAATTATGGACCGATGTAGACCAATTTTTGCATAGTTGTTAGATACCATATACTTACACCATATACCAAATTTTAGCCGGATCGGATGAAATTTGCTTCTCTTAGAGGCTCCGAAAGCCAAATCGTGGGGTCGGTTTATATGGGGGCTATATATATATATATATATATATATATATATATATATATATATATATATATATATATATATATATATATATATATATATATATATATATATATATATATATATATATATATATATATATATATATATATATATATATATATATATATATATATATATATATATATATATATATATATATATATATATATATATATATATACAACCATAGTAGTACAACCATATTTAAAAATGTTGCACACTTTTAGGCGCAATATTTTTTTTTTAATGCTTCACTGGTTTATACATGAAGTCAATTATGTGAAAAATGTGTCCTTTATGTCACGAAACATTTGCAATCCTAAATTAAAGGAGCCATCATGGAACATGTATGTTTGCCTGACATACAAAGGGTCATGGGTTCAATCCCAGTTTCGGCCAAACATCAAAAAGATTTTCAGCAATCAATGCTGGTGACATTTCAGAGTATTTCAAGACTTTTGAAATTGGTTTCACCAAGAAAGTGGTGAAACGCCGTTCTGAATCGGCTATAAAAATGAGCTGCCTTGTTAATGAGCTAAAAATGAACTCGGACAGTACTCATTGGTAAGAAGGAAGTTCCCCACATACGGTATTACAATGGCCTGAATAGTCTAAGTCAGTCTGAAATATCAGATTTCCACTATATCTAACCCATTTAATCTTATCAAAATTATGTTAATTCTTTGTATGAGAAATTGTATCTAAATGTTTGAACTTTCATCCATATTTGTAATTAAATATTAGATTTTAATTCTTCCATAACGATTTTTTAAATATCCATTATATAATTGGTATTTTGGTCCATATTTTAATTATTTACGGTTTAGTT
The DNA here is from genome assembly GCF_050003625.1 of Haematobia irritans. NCBI lineage: Eukaryota > Metazoa > Arthropoda > Insecta > Diptera > Muscidae > Haematobia > Haematobia irritans. Next base: position 5,664,701 of record NC_134401.1, on the reverse strand, counting down.
TTAAATATTCACCATTTGGAAAAATTATTATTATCATTCGATAACAGTTGAAGCTATTAAAATGTTGTTGAAAATATTTGTCTTATTGGTTTTAATGAACGGCTTTGATCTATATCGGGTGGGTAAACCCAAAAAAAGAGCGAACCAACAATGAAAGAAATTTAAAATTTTTTTAAAGAAAATTTTAACTAATTAATTTTACTAATGACATACGATATGGCTTGATCGAAATTTGGGCTGTATACATATATGCAAACCTTCTGTTCTGGTTAACGAATTCGCAAAACACGATTTTTTTTTCTCAATCGCAAGTATCCAAACCACAATGATGACAACGAAATTTTTAGATAATGTTCTTATGGATAAGGAAATTTTATGGAAGAAATTTCTTGGCAAAATAGAAAATGCTGCAGAATTTATTGACAGTTAACAATTTTGCGTTTTGCGAATTCGTAAACCAGAACATGGAGGATAATTGTTTTTATTATTTTTTTTTCTTAGGCCGCCAAACGTTTATCAAATTTAAAATTGGAGAGTTACACATGTACAAACAACTCGAATATTGTCAAACATTATTTTTGTGATTTAAGAGAATTGAGTTCGTATATCTATGGCATTGATACAGAATTTGAATTGCATCGCAATGCTCCCGCATCTACGGAATTGGCTTTCAGAATTGACGTTAAATACAAAAACCAAGATAAAATCATGACATTTATGAACATCAAGATGAATGTATGTGATATCCTGAGTACATCTATGTCGATGCCAATAGTTCGAGATCTTCTCATAGAGTTACGAAGAGTTGGAAATTTACCCTATTCGTGTCCCATTAAAGGAGTAAGTTGCTCCATCATATATGATAATTTTAATTCTAATCCCCTTTATTTCCCTTTATACTAGAACATGACATATAGTATGTACAATATGACGATATCAAAGACCATTTTGCCCACATATACCCCACCATTAATAGAATTCAACATAACATTGAATTATTTTGATAGAACTAAACATTTGTTCCAAACTAAATTTAGGGGTTCTACGATCCGGGGCTAATTCATTGCAATTATAAAAAAACAAAACGTATTAGCATTCTGACCTATTAATGAAAATATTTATTTATAAAAGTTCTCTCATTGTGTGAATATAAATTTGAAAAAGGCACCAGACGTTGAGTGTAAAGATCGTAGCTCATGATCTACGGCCCGAAAAGAACATCGGACCCATGCGCAATGCTCAAAAAATAATAAAGGATGTTTTCTCG
>NC_134401.1:5615404-5663334 GCF_050003625.1 Haematobia irritans | reverse complement strand
TCGGATGGTATTGCAAATGGGCCATATCGGTCCACTTTTACGTTTAAACCCCATATAAACGGACCCCCAAATTTGCCTTGCGAGGCCTCTAAGAGAAGCAAATTTCATCCGATCCGGCTGAAATTTGGTACATGGTGTTAGTATATGTATCTAACAACCATGCAAAAATTAGTTCACATCGGTCCATAATTATATACAGCCCCCATATAAACCGATCCACCGATTTGGCTTGCGGAGCCTCTGAGAGGAGCACATTTCATCTGATCCGGCTGAAATTCGCTACATGGTGTTAGTATATGGTATCTAACAACCATGCAAAAATTGGTTCACATCGGTCCATAATTATATATAGCCCCCATATAAACCGATCCCCCGATTTGGCTTGCGGAGCCTCTGAGAGGAGCAAATTTCATCTGATCCGGCTGAAATTTGCTACATGGTGTTAATATATGGCCTCAAATACCCATGCAAAAATTGGTCCACATCGGTACATAATTATATATAGCCCCCATATAAACCGATCACCAGATTTGACCTCCGGAGCCTCTTGGAAGACCAAAACTCATCTGATTCAGTTGATATTTGGTACATGGTGGTAATATATGGCCTCAAACACCCATGCAAAAATTGGTCCACATGGGTGCATAATTATATATATCCCCCATATAAACCGATCACCAGATTTGACCTCCGGAGCCTCTTGGAAGAGCAAAATTCATCCGATTCGGTTGAAATTTGATACCTGAAGTTAGTATATGGTATCCAACAACAATGCAGGAATTGGTTCATATCAGTCCAAGTCCATATCGGGCCAAGTTCGTAGATGGGCTATATTGGTCCAGGTTTTGATATAGCTGCCATATAAACGGATCTCCCAATTTCGGGGTCTTGAGTTTCTAGAAACCGTAGTTTTATTCGGCAGTTTTTATCCAATTTGCCTGGAATTGGAAATCTAGAGGTAGTTCAGAACCATAAAGAAGTGTGTCAAAAATGGTGTATATCGGTCCATGTTTTCGTATAGCCCCCATATAGACCGTTCACCCGATTTTACTTCTTGGGCTTCTAGAATCCGCAGTTTTTATCCAATTTGCCTGGAATTGGAAATCTAGAGGTAATTCAGAACCATAAAGAAGTATGTCAAAAATGGTGAGTATCGGTGCATGTTTTGTTATAGCCCCCATATAGATCGATCTCCCGATTTTACTTATTGGGCTTCTAGAAACCGTAGTTTTTATCCAATTTGCCCAGGTCCAGGTTTCGATATAGCTGCCATATAAACGGATCTCCCAATTTCGGGGTCTTGAGTTTCTAGAAACCGTAGTTTTTATTCAATTTGCCTGAAATTAGAACTCTAGAGGTGTTTTAGGACCACAAATAGGTGTGTCGAAAATGGTGTGTAGCGGTCCATGTTTTGGTATTTACCTCATATAGACCGATCTCCCGATTTTACTTCTTGGGCTTCTAGAATCCGCAGGTTTTATCCAATTTGCCTGAAATTGGAACTCGAGAGGTATTTTAGGACCATAAATAGGTATGCCAAAAAGGGTGAGTATCGGTCCATGTTTTTATATAGCCCCCATATAGACCGATCTCCAGATTTTACTTCTTGGGCTTCTAGAATCCGTAGTTGTTATCTAATGCTAACCATTGCTCCACGGTGGTCAACCAAATGTATGTTTCTGGTAAGTAAAGTTTCTTTACATCGGCTTGTGAGCGCCCAAAACTATGCTATTTAAATATAACTGTTTGTGACTATTTGCTTTGCTTGTGCATTAATGACTACAGCGGTAATTGTCTGCTGATGATAAAAACGTAGCCCTGCCGATAGTATGTTGACTAACAAACTGTATAGTCCTAGGTTCGATTGTCCAGGTCCAGGAGAATCGAACCGTATGTTAGCAAAACCCAGAAAGAGACAAGACAGATATTTGGTGTAGTAAAAAAAAATCTTTAAATTGTAAAAATGTGCGAATTTATTTTATTTTTATTTCTTAAATATATATCAGCTAATTACTTTTATAAACTAACTGGAAATATTATTACTAGATTTTAACTACTTCCCCTAGAATCGAGAAGCAAATATAATTTGGACGCCTAATACCATTTTTGGTGATTGCCACATAAGTTATTATAATATTATAGCGACCCGCCACATTGACTCTAAAATTGTAAACCATATCAACGTGAAATGGCCGATGACGGTAGACATGCTGGGAATAGAATTTGGTTAGTCAATTATAGATTTTGGCGTGAGAATGACTTACGCCGTAGTTAGTGAGACATTTACGATCCTCTTCGAAAATACTCTGTCCCCACACTTGATTGTTCAATGAGCCTTTCTGGAACATGTCAACACACACGTCAGGTATTAAGGCTGACACAACGGTTGGCTGCCATTTGCCGCGAACAAATTTATAAACTTGTATTTGGCTCTAGAAACAAAACGCATACTTACGCAAATCTGTCTTATGGTTTCGATACTGACTGTACCTCTATGCGATCATCTGGTGCCAAATCTTTCCACACACAGGTTATGTTACCTGAGATATACATATTTCCATCATCGTATGCCATTGTAAAATTAGTTAAATCGAATAGATCATGTATGCCTCTAGCTCCAGGTGGAAGATCCTCACAGGGAGAAAATAGATCTTCATTTTCGAAAAAGAATTGGTGTGGTATAGCCATACCACTCTGGACTATGCAAATCACAAGGATACACTGAATTAATTGCTGGCTTTTAGTTGATGGATACATTGCAATGTTAGTTCAATTGAAAAAACAAAACCGATACTACAATTCTGTAGAAATTTTCATTTGGGTATTTATACCCTAATCCGTGAGCAAATATTAGTTGGAATTTTCCTAATATTATTTCTGATTACAGTTGTTAATTCAGGAATGGGCAAATGTCATGATCATTCAATAGATTAAATTATTTGGATAATCTCTTTAATATCGACATTTTATGGGTATGGTTTTCTGTCGTTTTTTTTTTTATTTCCATTCCATAGACATGCATTCCATATGCGCCTATTTCTTGTACTCCATTAATGATCCTCAAGATTTCTGTTACTCAGTTGTTAAAGATCTAGATCTAAAGATAGGCTACATTGGTCCATGTTTTTTTCCCGGAATGGTCAAATGTTATGATTAGTCGATTTGCTGTAATGATCATGACGATATAAGCATGTTCGCCTGGCCGTATGTCTGTCTGTTGTAATCACGCCACAGTCTTCAATAATGGCGCTATTGTCCAGAAATCTGGCACAGATTCGTCTTCTGTCTGCACGCAGGCCAAGGCCTAGAAACTGTTTTATTGGATATACCTGAAATTTGAAATCTATATGTATTTTGGGTGTGCCAAAAATGGTGTGTATCGGTCTATGTTTTGCTATAGCCCCCATAAAGACCGATCGCCGATTTTACTTTTTGGCCCTCTAGAAACCGTAGTTTTTAACCGACTTGCCTGAAATTTAAAATCTAGAGGTATTTTAGGATCACAAATGGTGTGTATCGGTCCATGTTTTGATGCCCGATTATACTTGGGCTTCTAGAAACCGTATTTTCTATTCGATTTGCCTTGGAAATCTAGGCACCCATAGAAAAAGTCATGAACGGCGTGCTCATTTGAAAACGATTCGTTCATGAAAGTGAATCAACTCAACTGTTTTCTCAAACTGAGAACAGGCGGGGCCAATCTGACAACGTTAAAATGACACCATGCGTTGTCAAAATGACAACCAGAGTTCATGATCTGAAAATCGGTACCGTGACTCGATCATGTGTCAAGTCTGCCAAGTCTGCACCATACGCGTTAACAGTCGCCTTAGCACAAAAACGAACGCTGTTCATGAAATCGTGAACGCTCGTGAACGAAATCGTCAACATTCCGTTTTGATTTTTTGTGAACGTTTCCGTTTCATTTTGTCACCGTCCGTGCACGATTGTGGAAAGCAATTTTTTGTATTAGTGGAGGTATTTTGTCTCTATGCATAAGTATCCCTAAAACGGTGTGTATCTGTTCATCTTTTGGTATTTACCTCATATAGACCGATCTCCAGATTTGACCTCTTAGACACCCCAATTTTTATGAGATTTGCCTGAAATTCAAAATCGACATTAGTAAGCTGAATATGGGGCCTATGGATCGATTTTGATGTACCCCCCATAGAGACCGATTTGACTTCGAGACCCAGCAAAATTTAAGAGGTATTTTCGGTCCTTAAATAGGTGTAGCGAATATGGTGTGGATCGATCCATGATTTGGTAAATACATCTGCTTGGCAGAGTATCTGTCATCAAATCCACGTGAAATTCTGTATATGTATTTTCAAGTAACCAAACGAAGAGTTTTTTCAATGGAAACAATTATATTTTTTGATTCATTTTAAGATTCAGCCCGGCCGAACTTAAGTCCGCATATACTTGTTTTTACACCCTCCACCATACGATGGGGGTATATTAACTTTGCCATTCCGTTTGTAACGCATCGAAATATTGCTCTAAAACCCCATAAAGAATATATTTTGGGTCGTGGTGAAATTCTGAGTAAATCTAAGCATGTCCGTCTGTTGAAATCACGCTAACTTCCGAACGAAACAAGCTATCGATTTCAAACTTGGCACAAATAGTTGTTATTGATGTAGGTCGGTATTGCAAATGGACCGTATCGATCCACTTTAACGTATAGCCCCCATATAAACGGACCCCCAGATTTGGCTTGCGGAGCCTATAAGAGTAGCATATTTCATCCGACCTGACTGAAATTTGGTACATTGTGAAAGTATATGGTCTCTAACAACCATGAAATTGGTCCATATCGGTCCATAATTTTGACCTTCGGTGCCTCTTAGAGGAGCAAAGCTCATCCGATCCGGTTGAAATTTGCTACGTGGTGTTAGTATATGGTCTCTAACAACCATGCCAGAATTGGTCCACATCGGTCCATAATTATATATAGCCCCCATATAAACCGATCCCCAGATTTGACCTCCGGAGCCTCTTAGAGGAACAAAATTCATCCGATCCGGTTGAAATTTGGTACGTGGTGTCAGTATATAGTCTCTAACAACCAAGCAAAAATTGGTCCATAAAGGTCCATAATTACATATAGCCCCCATATAAACCGATGCCCAGATTTGTCCTCCGGAGCCTCTTGGAGGAGCAAAAATCATCCGATCCGTTTGGTGTCATATGGTCTCTAACAAATATGCAAAAATTGGTCCACATCGGTCTATAATTATATATAGCGCCCATATAAACTGTTCCCCAGATTTGATCTCCGGAGAAGCAAAATTCCGATCCGGTTGAAATTGGAGAAGCAAAATGCCGATCCGGTTGAAATTTGCAACGTGGTGTTAGTATATTGCCGATATGGACCATGCCAAAATTGGTCCATATCGGTATATAGCCGATTCCCAATCACACAAAAATTGGTTCATATCGGTTCAAAGTCATGATTGCCACTCGAGCCAAAAATAATCTACCAACATTTTATTTCTATAGAAAATTTTGTCCAAATTTAATTCCTATAGAAAATTTTGTCAAATTTTATTTCTATAGAACATTTTGGCAAAATTTTATTTCTATAGAAAATGTTGTCAAAACTTTAATTCTATAGAGAGTGTTGTCAAAATTTTAATTCTATTGAAAATTTTGTCAAAATTTTATTTCTATAGAAAATTCTGTTAAAATTTTATTACTATAGAAAATTTTGTCCAAATTTTATTTCTGTAGAAAATGTTGTCAAAATTTTATTTCTGTATAAAATTTTGTCAAACTTAATTATATACGTATTTAATCGGCCTTTTCTTAGTTTAATATATACCACGTATGGACACCATGTAAATTAAGAAGACGGTGTTAGGAAGTTTTAAGATACCTTACCATCGACAAGTGTTACCGCAACCCAAGTAATTCGATTGTGGATGAAAGTCTTTAGTAGAAGTTTCCACGCAATCCATGAGGAGCCACCGTGGTGCAATGGTTAGCATGCCCGCCTTGCATACGTGGGTTCGATTCCTGCTTCGACCGAACACCAAAAAGTTTTTCAGCGGTGGATTATCCCACCTCAGTAATGCTGGTGACATTTCTGAGGGTCTCAAAGCTTCTCTAAGTGGTTTCACTGCAATGTGGAACGCCGTTGGGACTCGGCTATAAAAAGGAGGTCCCTTGTCATTGGCTTAACATGGAATCGGGCAGCACTCAGTGATAAGAGAGAAGTTCACCAATGTGGTATCACAATGGACTGAAAAGCCTAAGTAAGCCTGATACATCGGGCTGCCACCTACCCTAACCTAACCATGGTGGAGGGTACATAAGATTCGGTCTGGCAGAACTTACGACCATATATACTTGTTTTTACACTTATTTACCCATTTATAGAGTATAAATCAAAATTTATTTAAAAACACAAAAAAAAAATGATAAGTTACAATGACAATTTAATTGGTTTCTTTTCTCTTGGTGTAGTAGAACCTTGGGTTTGGTGAATAGCAAATACGGTATGGTTATCGTAGAATGTCAGGGTATAGTTGAAATTCATAATTGGTGCATATGGTGGGATTATCTCTTCAGTTACCAAAAAGTCAGATAAATTGTACAGTATGTTCTATATTAAAAACAAAATAAAAAAACATATAACATATGTATGATATATGAAGCAGATTTATATGATACAAACGTACTCCTTCAATGGGACATGCATAGGGCATATTACTGGAACGTATCACTTCCATGAATAATTTCCTTACTATGGGTATTAATGCTATTTGCTCCAGTGTATTGCATATATTCAGTTTACCCTTCCAAAAGGTTACAGTACGACGAAATTTAGTTAACTTATATCGTATCTCAATATCCACCTCAGCATTGGTCAATAATGGGCGCTCCAACATTAAATTGAGACCAGTAGCAAAACGATTGGTGGCCAATTTCTTCAAAGAGCAATGCGCATATTTAAGGGGTGAACTAAAGTTACTGCAGATAATTCTATGCAATTCAAGGTTAAAAGATCTGCGAGCAGTCTATAATATGGATGGCATAATTTCAATAAAAATGGTTCTTCTTTCTCACAAAAAAAAAAAAAAACAAAAAACAAAAAAAACTATTATTTACCTGTATTCTCCAAATAGTGTCCAGCGATAATGCTATTATTAATATATATTTAAACATCATGTTAAAGCTCAAGTAGAGGAACACATATTAACATTTATTTGCAAATTTATTTCTGTAACTGAGACTCGGTTTTTATATTTCAACTTTGTACATATTTCATTTTTGTATTTAAAAATTAATTATTTTCCACAACAATAAAAGACAATTTATATTAACCAGACCATAACACGAGGATTGAAATAAATGCTCATGCTCGGCAATTATTTTAAATATTTCCGTATCAATTTTAATTATTAAATGAGAATCGCTTTGTATTGCATATGATCACTTTGAAAATCAATCAATTAAAATCGTTCGTGATTGGTATTTTAATTTAACCATTTCACTAGCGAATCAAAACCAGGACCCATACATGAACCAATATTCTGAATTAAAATCAGTTATAGCTTCAAAACTTCAACATCTAAGTTATTTTAAATTTCTTTGAATCAAAAAATATTTTGCTTTACTTAATGGAAAATTTCCCGGTAAGATGCAAATTTTGAAGATTCATGTTTTACATTTAGTGCAAAAAATGAAGAAACCGATTGAATTTATTAATATACGGCCGTAAGTTCGGCAAGGCCGAAGATTATGTACCCTCCACCATGGATTGCGTAGAAACTTCCTCTAAACACTGCCATCCACAATCGAATTACTTGGGCGGTAACGCTTGCCGATGGCAAGGTATCTTAAAACCTCTTAACACCGTCTTCTAAATTGTAAGTAAGTCCATACGTGGTATATTTTAAATTAATAAAGACCGACTAAATGCGTATATAATTCAGTTTGACAAAATTTATTGTAGAAATAAAATTTTAACAAAATTTTCTATAGAAATAAAATTTTGGCAAAATTTTCTATAGAAATAAAATTTTGACACAATTTTCTATAGAAATAAAATTTTGACACAATTTTCTATAGAAATAAAATTTTGACAAAATTTTTTATAGAAATACAATTTTGACAAAATTTTGTATAGAAATAAAATTTTGGCAAAATTTTCTAAGAAATAAAATTTTGACAGAATTCTCTATAGAAATAAAATTTTGGTAGATTATTTTTGGCACGAGTGGCAACCATGATTATGAACCGATATGGACCAATTTTCGTGTGATTGGGGATCGGGCATATAACAATATATAACAAGTGAGTCTGAAACTTAATCGGGGTGCCACTTTAACCTAACCTAACTACAGACTTATATGGATCAATTTTGGTATGGTTGTTAGCGGCAATATACTAACACCACGTTCCAAACTTCTATAGAAATAAACATTTGACAAAATTTTCCATAGAAATAAAATTTTGACAAAATTTTCTATAGAAATAAAATTCGGACAAAATTTTCTATAGAAATGAATATTTTACAAAATATTCTGTAGAAATAAACATTTGGACAAAATTTTCCATAGAAACAAAATTTTGACAAAATTTTCTATAGAAATAAAATTCGGACAAAATTTTCTATAGATATAAAATTTGGACAAATGTTTCTATAGAAATAAAATTTGGACAAAATTTTCTATAGAAACAAAATTTCGACAAAATTTTCTATAGAAATAAAAATTGGACAAAATTTTCTATAGAAATAAAATTTTCACAAAATTTTCTATAGAAAAAAAATTTGACAAAATATTCTATAGAAATAAACATTTGACAAAATTTTCCACAGAAATAAAATTTTGACAAAATTTTCTATAGAAATAAAATTCGGACAAAGTTTTCTGTAGAAATAAAATTTGGACAAATTTTTTTATGGCAATAAAATTTGGACAAAATTTTCTATAAAAATAAAATTTGGACAAAATTTTCTATAGAAATAAAATTAGGACAAAATTTTCTATAGATATAAAATTTTGACAAAATTTTCAATAGAAATAAAATTTTGACAAAATTTTCAATAGAATCGAAATTTTGACAAAATTTTCAATAGAAATAAAATTTTGACAAAAATTTCTATAGAAATAAAATTTTGACAAAATTCTCTATAGAAATAAAATTTTGACAAAATTTTCTATAGAAATAAAATTTTGACAAAATTCTCTATAGAAATAAAATTTTAACAAAATTTTCTATAGAAATAAAATTTGAACAACATTTTCTATAGAAATAAAATAAGGACAACATTTTCTATAAAAATAAAATTTTGACAAACTTTTCTATAGAAATAAAATTTTGACAAAATTTTCTATAAAAATAACATTTTCTATGAAAGAAAATTTTGACTACATTTTTTGTAGACATAAAATTTTGACAAAATTTTCTATAGGAATAAAATTTTGACAAAATTCTCAATAGAAATAAAATTTTGACAAAATTTTCTATAGAAAAAAAATTTAGACAAAATATTCTCTAGAAATAAACATTTGACAAAATTTTCCATAGAAATAAAATTTTGACAAAATTTTCTATAGAAATAAAATTCGGACAAAATTTTCTATAGAAATACAATTTGGACAAAATTTTCTATAGAAATAAAATTTTGACAAAAATTTCTATAGAAATAAAATTTTGACAAAATTTTCAATAGAAACAAAATTTTAACAAAATATTCTATAGAAATAAACATTTGACAAAATTTTCCAGAGAAATAAAATTTTGACAAAATTTTCTATAAAAATAAAATTTAGACAAATTTTTCTATAGAAATAAAATTTTCACAAAATTTTCTATAGAAAAAAAAATTTGACAAAATATTCTATAGAAATAAACATTTGACAAAATTTTCCACAGAAATAAAATTTTGACAAAATTTTCTATAGAAATAAAATTCGGACAAAGTTTTCTGTAGAAATAAAATTTGGACAATTTTTTTTATGGCAATAAAATTTGGACAAATTTTTTTATGGCAATAAAATTTGGACAAAATTTTCTATAGAAATAAAATTAGGACAAAATTTTCTATAGATATAAAATTTTGACAAAATTTTCAATAGAAATAAAATTTTGACAAAATTTTCAATAGAAATAAAATTTTGACAAAAATTTCTATAGAAATAAAATTTTGACAAAATTCTCTATAGAAATAAAGTTTTGACAAAATTTTCTATAGAAAAAAATTAAGATAAAATATTCTCTAGAAATAAACATTTGACAAAATTTTCCATAGAAATAAAATTTTGACAAAATTTTCTATAGAAATTCGGACAAAATTTTCTATAGAAATACAATTTGGACAAAATTTTCTATAGAAATAAAATTTTGACAAAAATTTCTATAGAAATAAAATTTTGACAAAATTTTCAATAGAAACAAAATTTTAACAAAATATTCTATAGAAAAAAACATTTGACAAAATTTTCCAGAGAAATAAAATTTTGACAAAATTTTCTATAAAAATAAAATTTAGACAAATTTTTCTATAGAAATAAAATTTTCACAAAATTTTCTATAGAAAAAATTTTTAACAAAATATTCTATAGAAATAAACATTTGACAAAATTTTCCACAGAAATAAAATTTTGACAAAATTTTCTATAGAAATAAAATTCGGACAAAGTTTTCTGTAGAAATAAAATTTGGACAAATTTTTTTATGGCAATAAAATTTGGACAAAATTTTCTATAGAAATAAAATTTGGACAAAATTTTCTATAGAAATTAAATTAGGACAAAATTTTCTATAGATATAAAATTTTGACAAAATTTTCAATAGAAATAAAATTTTGACAAAAATAGAAATAAAATGTTGACAAAATTTTTTATAGAAATCAAATTTTGACAAAATTTTCTATAGAAATAAACATTTGACAAAATTTTCTATAAAAATAAACTTTTGGTAGATTAGTTTTGACACGAGTGGCAACCATGACTATGAACCGATATGGACCAATTTTTGTGTGATTGGGGATCGGCTCCGGAGGTCAAATCTGGATAACGGTTTATATGGGGGCTATATATAATTATGGACCGATATGGAACAATTCTCACATGGTTGTTAGAGACCATATACTAACACCATGTTCCAAATTTCAACCGGATCGTATGAAATTTGCTTCACTTTGAGGCTCCGCAAGCCAAATCCGGGGATCGGGTTATATGGGGGTTATATATAATTATGGACCGATGTGGACCATCTTTTTCATGGTTGTAGATGCCATATTACAAAACCATGTACAAAATTTAAGCCAGATCGGAACAAATTTGCTTCTCTTAGAGGCTCCGCAAGCCAAATCTGGGGGTCCGTTTATATGGGGGCTATACGTAAAAGTGGACCGATATGACCCATTTGCAATATCATTCGACCTACACCAATAACAACTACTTGTGCCAAGTTCTAGTCGATAGCTTGTTTCGTTCGGAAGTTAGCGTGATTTCAATAGACGGACGGAAATGCTTAGATCGACTCAGAATGGTGGAGGGTATAAAAATTTAATTGATTCAAAAACTTTTTTAATTGAAACAAAAATCAAACACAAAAATTAATAGTATCAATTAATTTTTCAATAGTTACCATCATTTCTGTGAAGGAAAACAAGTATATACGGCCGTAAGTTCGGCCAGGCCAAATCTTATGTACACCGAAAAAAAAGTGAACTGTTTTATAGGAAGAATTAACTATCTCGCACGAAAATTAAACTAAATTTTACTCCACATTTTGAGATTTCCACAAAGCGTTGTTAAAACCAGGAAATTTTAATGCCCTGTTGTACTTTTTAACTACATCATCTCGTAGAAGAAAAAATTAACTAAAAGTAAAGAAGAAAATCATTGGCGCCAAATCATGACCATTTTAACCATAAAGTAGTTCATTCTTACTATTTTTGGGAATCGTACGATTTTTTTTTTGCTTTAGTTCATATTGAACTTATGTTTACGGTCATTGAACTTTATACTCACGTTTAGTTCATAAAATTTTTGAGACATACTTAAAAAAAGTAAGATTTCATTAAGCTGTGGAAAATTTCGATAAAAATAATAAAATTTAACTACAAGCAAATCAATGTTTTCCAATAAAAATAAGTTAAATTTAGCGTTAGTTTAACTACTGAAATTTTTTTCTGTGTACGTAAGTAAGTAAGTAAGTAATGTAAGTAAGTCCACACGTCGTATATATTAGACAAAAAGGCCCGGAGGTCATCGTCTGGAGATCGGTTTATATGGGGGCTATATGGACTGATAGGGACTAATTTTTGCATGGTTCTTGGTGTCCATATACTAACACAAAATACAAAATTTCAACTGAATCGAATTAAATTTTGCTGATCCAAGAGGCTCTAAAACAACATCTAGGATCGGTTTATATGGGGGCTATATAAGATTATAGACCAATTCTTGCATGGTTGTTAGAGACAATATTATAACACCACGTACCAAATTTCAACCGGATCGGATGAAATTAGCTACTCCAAGAGGTTCCGAAGGTCAAACGGTTTATATGAGGTCTATATATAAATAATTCTAAACCGATATGTACAAATTTTTTCATGGTTGTTAGAGAATATATACTTAGACCTCGTACCAAATTTCAACCGGATCGGATGAAATTTGCTAAAGAGAAAGTTATATATGGGAACATTTACTCTTCTGGGATATATTCCCATATACACTGAAAAAAAGCATACTCGGTTCCAAAGATTTTGTCTTTACTTTAAAAAATTTGGTATTGATTCCGAGCCAAAGAAGCGGAGAATACAAGTAAGGATACTTTTAAGACACAATTCTCTTTTAAATTTAGGTTCTGTGTACTTGCTTCTAGGAAGCAAATTTTAATTTTTCGCTTTCTCAGCTTTTTTCATCATATGCTATCAAAGTCCTTTAAAAACGAGTTAACGGCAACTTTATTTTCCAAATTAAGACTCGACTTCCAGTAGAAATTATGCTATGTTTGAAGTAAAAAACTTCTTTAAAATAAAGTTTTCAAAAACATGTCCTATATTTGAGCGATTTTTTGCTTTGTAGTCAAGATGCAAAAAGACAACATATTTAAAGACAATTTCATTAAATTTAAAGAATTTTTCTGAATTATTAAAGTCAAGTTGACCTTAGCCTTATATATTTTTATAATTTTTTTCTTTCATGTTAAGATACCCATTTTTAAGTCAAATCACTTAATTATAAGGACAATACGACTTCACTGAAAAGTTTATCGACTTTTGGACAAGGAAAATAACTTTATTTTAGAGAAATGCGTCTTCTATGCTAAGCAAAATTTGTATTCGTATTTTAAAGACATGAAATCTTTGACCTCACGACAATATTTTTTTCAGTGTATATATGTATTTATATTTGGAAAGAAAATTAAATATACGGCCATAAGTCTGGCCAGATCGAATCATATTTTGCTCCACAAGGTGATCATACTCGTTCACATAAAAGTGCAGGTTTATACTCATATCGCTTCAGAATTACACTGAAAAAAATATTGACCTAGTATGGAAGATTATGCAACTTAAATTTTAGGACTCCAAATATACGCAATGCTAAGGACAAACTTCTTTAAAATAATGACATTTTAATTAAAAGTTTATAATCCTTGCATCAAGAGTTTTTTTCATTTAATTTAGGACACAAATCTTGAAATTTTGCGTCCCTCTATTGAAGTTGTAGATCTTTGAAGTAAGACAAATGTTCCTTAAAATGAAGAAAATCATTTTTAATTTAAAGAAATCGTCTTTAACTCAACTGACATATTGCATTTTTAAATTTAAGAAAAAAATATAGGCTAAGACTTATGTTAAGGATTTGCATCTTTAATTTAAAGTTTTTTTTAGCATTAAGAAAACAGTTTTTACTCTAAAGTACTTGGCATAATTTGGATTTTGAAACTGGAATTTGTTTGTACATGAATACCTTTAATAATATATCGCAAACAGAGTATAAAAATTCGATAAATGAGATCTGTATCCAATTTCAATTTTATCGATCCTAGATTTAAAGCCAGGGAGGTCCAAAAAATGTCTTTATTTTAAAGAAGCCGCATCTTTGTCTCGGAATCCATACCAAAATCCTTAAAGGAAGGTCAAAATCTTTGAATCCAAGTATTTTTTTTTTTTTGAGTGTAGGTATAGAATTAGGATTAGGTATATAAATATAAAAACAAACAATAATTACGTAACCAATAATTTTAAGGACCATTTGAAATCCATACTAAATTTTGATTTTTGTCTATGATTATTATTGCTAATATTTGTTTTTTTTTTTTTTTTTTTTGTCTCATTATAATAATTTTTCCCAATTCAGTGTAGTGCCTTCAACAGATTTATTTCTGCGGTGTTAACAAAATCTAGTATATTTTTCAATTTTAATTGAAATGATACTAAACAAAATTTTTATATTAATTACAATATATATGCTTCACCATAATGTCGAGGTAAATTAAATAAATTAATTGTTTGTACTTCTTATGATTTTTGAGAATTTTTGCTGTCTATTTCTAGTCAGCGCAAAGTCGTTTTAATTTGGCCTTTTACAAGTATGATTGTCTAAATATCACATCGCGGGTAAAAACTTTCGAATGTGTCTTCCAAAAGGCATCGACGAATCATTACATCTTTAGCGAACGTCTTATGGTCGATCGTGATTTGAACCAGAATTTTAATATGCGTATTTGGGTTAGTGTAAAGCCACGCAATGGTAAAAAAACAATAAAATTTTTGGATATACATTTTAACATTTGTAAAATTTTTGCTGGCTCCTTTGAGAATGTTTTGCTACAGGGTCTTCCAAATGAATTGAGGAGATCCAGTAATATACCAGCTCGTTGTCCTTTCAAAAGGGTAAGATTACAATTTTGTTGTTCTTTTGTTTCTAAACGAAATTGTTGAAATTTGTGTTTTTTATTTGTGTCTAGAATGTTGTATATCATATGAGAAATTTTTCATTCACTGATGCTTTTTTACCTTCATATACCCCATTTGTAAATTTCACCTTTACCATGGAGTTTATGGAAGAAAAAACTTTGTTTGCCATCACCAGGATTACAGGTGGAACACTACCTCCTGCATAAGAATTTTACTAAAAAAAATTTTTATCAATAAAATGAGCAGATATGAAGTTCTATGTTATCTGTCAATATCCAAACAAGCGATTAACGCCCAAATGCATAATTTTATTTATAATTAATTTGTATACCCTCCACCATAGTATGGGGGTATATTAACTTTGTCATTCCGTTTGTAACACATCGAAATATTGATCGTCGTGAAATTTTGAGTCGATCTAAGCATGTCCGTCCGTCCGTCTGTTGAAATCACGCTAACGAAATAAACTATCGACTTGAAACTTGGCACAAGTAGTTGTTATTGATGTAGGTCGGATGGTATTGCAAATGGGCCATATCGGTCCATATAAACGTACCCCCAAATTTGGTTTGCGGATCCTCTAAGAGAAGCAAATTTCATCCGATCCGGCTGAAGTTTAGTACATGGTGTTAGTATATGGTCTCTAACAACCATGCAAAAATTGGTCCACATCGGTCCATAATTATATATAGCCCCCATATAAACCGATCCCTAGATTTGGCTTGCGGAGCCACTAAGAGAAGCAAATATCATCCGATCCGGCTGAAATTAGATACGTGGTGTTAATATATGAACTCAAACACTCATGCATAAATTGGTCGAAATCGGTCCATAATTATATATAGTCCCCATATAAACCGGTTCCCATATTTGACCTCCGGAGCCTCTTGAAGGAGCAAAATTCATCCGATCCGGTTGAAATTTGGTACATTTCGCTAGTGTATGGCCGATAACAACCATGCCAAAGTTGGTCTGCATCGGTCCTTAATTATAAATAGTCCCCATATAAACCGACTCCCATATTTGACCTCCGGAGCTTCTTGAAGAAGCAAAATTCATCCGATCCGGCTGAAATTCGGTACATGGTGTTGGTATATGGTCTCTAACAACCATCCAAAAATTGGTTTACATCGGTCCATAATTATATATAGCCCCCATATAAACCGATACCCAGATTTGGCTTTCGGAGCCTCAAAGAGAAGCAAATTTCATCCGATCCGGCTGAAATTTGGTACATGATGTTGGTATATGGTATCTAACAACCATTCAAAAAGTGGTCTACATCGCTCCATAATTAAATATAGCCCCCATATAAATCGATCCCCAGATTTGGCTTGCGGAGCCTCAAAGAGAAGCAAATTTCATCCGCTCCGTCTGAAATTTGGTACATGATGTTGGTATGTAGTCTCTAACAAACATTCAAAATTTGGTCCACATCGGTCCCCCATATAAACCGATCCCCAGATTTGGCTTGCGGAAACTCAAAGAGAAGCAAATTTCATCCGATACGGCTGAAATTTGGTACATAATGTTGGTATATGGTCTCTAATAACCATGCAAAAAGTGGTTTACATCGGTCCATAATTATATATAGCCCCCATATAAACCGATCCCCCGATTTGGCTTGCGAAGCCTCCAAAAGAAACAAATTTCATCCGATTCGGTTGAAATTTGGTACGTAGTGTTAGTATATGGTATCTAATAACCATGCCGGAACTGGTCCATATCGGTCCATTATTATATATAGCCCTTATATAAACCGAAAAATCACGATTGCCACTCGAGCCAAAAATAATCTACCAAACATTCCCATATTGCCATAGAAAATTTTGTCAAAATTTTATATTTCTATCGAAAATTTTGTCAAAATTTTATTTCTATGGAAAATTTTGTCAAAATTTTATTTCTATAGAAAATTTTGTCAAAATTTTATTTCTATAGAAAAGTTTGTCAAAATTTTATTTCTATACAAAATTTTGTCAATATTTTATGTCTTTAGGAAATTTTGTCAAAATATAATTTCTATACAAAATTTTGCCAAAAAAATGTTTCTATAAAAAAATTTGTCAAAATTTTATTTCTATGGAAAATTTTGTTAGAATTTTATTTCTGTAGAAAATTTTGTCAAAATGCTATTGCTCTAGAAAATTTATGAATCATTTCATAGTTGGAGTGGAATATTTTGCAAAATCTTCCAATTCGTTTTGTTTTGTTATTATTGGTTTTGTTCTTTAATCATTGTTGTTGTCGTTTTTGATTTCAGCTTAAAACCATACATTGACTAAACTACAAGTGTAGCTTAACCAACAGAGGAAAAGAATGTTTGTCAAATTTATTTGGGCAAAGCCCTATGGACTGCAAGATGGTTGGATGGACTCACGTTTCGGAATTACCACATTCCTCATCAGCATCCTTTACTTGCAGCAAAACTATCAACCAATTATCAGAATAATCTTCCAAAAAATCACGAATTCTACCAATCTACCAAACAGTAAAAAATTTGCCATTTTTGGTAGACTCGTGTTCATAATTGTATATAGCACCCATATAAAGCGACCCCCATATTTCAATTCTGGCTGTATAATTACAGCACAAAAGTTCATATGGGTTCGTAATTATTTCTTCCCTATATAAACCGGTCAAGAACTGAATATATACACGCAAAGAAAAACAAGTATATACGGCCGTAAGTTCGGCCAGGCCGAATCTTATGTACCCTCCACCATGGATTGCGTAGAAACTTCTACGAAAGACTGTCATCCACAATCGATGTGGTATCGAGTTTTACGATACCACAACCCAAGTAGGTTGTGGTATCGTAAAACTTCTTAACATCGTTTTCTAAATTGTGAGTTAGTCCATACGTGGTATATATTAGACAAAAAAGTTATGTATAGTTAAGTCTACAAATAATTACTAATCGATATGGACTTTTGCACGGTACGTAGAGAGCCAGAATTGAAATAGGGGGTCGCTTATATGGGGGCTATATACAATTATGAACTTGATATGGACCAATTTTTGTGCGATTGGGGATCGATTTATCTGAGGGCTATATATAACTATACACCGATATAGACCTAGTTAGGCATGGTTGTTAACGGCCATATACTAGCACAATGTACCAAATTTCAACTGACTCGGATGAAATTTGCTCCTCCAAGAGGCTCCAAAACCAAATCTCGGGATCGGATTATATGGGGGCTATATATGATTATGGACTGATATGGACACCTTTTGGCATGGTTGTTAAATATCACATACTACCACCACGTACAAAATTTCAACCAAATCGAATGAATTTTGCTTCTCCAAAAGGCATCGGAGGTCAAATCTGGGGATCGGCTTATATGGGGGCTATATAATTATGGACTGATATGAACCAATTCCTGCATGGTTGTTGGATACCATATACTAACATCATATACTAACATCTCTTAGAGGCCTCGCAAGCCAAATCGGGGGATTGGTTTATATGTGGGCTATATATAATTATGGACCGACGTGGACCAATTTTTGCATGGTTGTTAGAGACCATATACTAACACCATGTACCAAATTTCAGCCGGATCGGATGAAATTTGCTTCTCTTAGAGGCCTCGCAAGCCAAATCGGGGGATCGGTTTATATGGGGGCTATATATAATTATGGACCGATGTGGACCAATTTTTGCATGGTTCTTAGAAACCATATACTAACACCATATACCAAATTTCAGCCGGATCGGATGAAATTTGCTTCTCTTAGAGGCCTCGCAAGCCAAATCGGGGGATCGGTTTATATGGGGGCTATATATAAGTATGAACCGATGTGGACCAATTTTTGCGTGGTTGTTAGAGACCATATACTAACACCATGTACCAAATTTCAGCCGGATCGGATGAAATTTGCTTCTCTTAGAGGCCTCGCAAGCCAAATCGGGGGATCGGTTTATATGGGGGCTATACGTAAAAGTGGACCGATATGACCCATTTGCAATACCATCCGACCTACATCAATAACAACTACTTGTGCAAAGTTTCAAGTCGATAGCTTGTTTCGTTCGGAAGTTAGCGTGATTTCAACAGACGGACGGACGGACGGACATGCTCAGATCGACTCAGAATTTCACCACGACCCAGAATATATATACAAACGGAATGACAAAGTTAATATACCCCCCATCCTATGATGGAGGGTATAAAAACGTTTGGAAAACGTGTACCGAAAACGTTTTTCTTTTGTTAGAGTTTTTTGAATTGCTTCGAAAAGTATACACTTTTATCACCAAAAAAAATTCGTTTGTTACAAAATTTTTATTTTTTCAATAAAAAAAGTTATTTTTGAACCAACAACACAGTCCATTTCGTTTATATCAAACACTGTTCTTTTCTAAATTTAGGTCTTTAATAAGACACATTTTACAGTTCATAGTAAAAATTTAATATAGTAGAATGTAATGTTGAAAATTTTTTCGGTATCTTCCGATCATATCTGGAATATATGTAAAAAAAAAAAACTTTGGTCGAAGCAGGGATCGAACCCACGACCCTTGGCATGCAAGTCAGACGTAGCAACCACTACTCCACGGTGCCCAACTAAATGTATTTTTCTGTTAAATAAACTTTGTTTAATCGGCTCGTGGGCGCCGCAAGCTATGCTATATACATATAACTTAGTTATATGGGTAATTGTCTATTGATGACAATAACGGCTACATGGCTCAGTGGACAGTGTGTTGGCTTACAAATTGCATGGTCCGCGGTTCGATTCTCCGTCCAGGCGAAAGGTAAAAAAAAATTAAAAATTTATAAAATCGTATAATTTCTTCTATATTGTTTGTGCTACAGAAAAAGGTGCTAAGAACTAAAAAACTTCGTGGAAGTGAGAAAGATGTGAGGGAAAATGCAATTAGCCAGAAAAAAATTTTTTTGAATTAGTCTTTATGAAATTGTTCTTACATCCTGGAAAAGAATAAACGTTTATCACAAAAAAAAATACTTTTCTTCCAAATACACTTCCTTTCAACGAAAAGCAAATGAGAAACGAACTTTGTTTGTCTAAAATTTCGCATTGTTTCATTTAAGATACAAACAGACAAAAAATTCTTACGTCTTAAAATTTTGACCGAATTCTAAGAAAACAAGTTTGTTGCATTTAAATACCATAGCACAGTTTTAAAAACTATGTTTGCCCAGAAAATCTATAGTACTTCGGTGTAAATTGAAACCAAAATTGAAATGAAATTTTGCCCCAAAATACAAAAGCCTTCAAATTGGAAAATAATACATTTTTATACCCTGCACCACACTGTGGAACATGGTATTATAAGTTAGTGCATATGTTTGCAACACCCAGAAGGAGACGAGATAGACACATGGTGTCTTTGGCAAAAATGCTCAGGGTGGGCTCCTGAGTCGATATAGCCATGTCCGTTTGTCCGTGAACACATTTTTGTATTCAAAATCTAGGTCGCAGTTTTAGTCCAATCGACTTGAAATTTGGCACAAGTATGTGTTTTGGAATAGAATAGATCCCTATTGATTTTGGACGAAATCGGTTAAGATTTAGATATAGCTCCCATATATATATTTCGCCCGATATGGACTTATATGGCCCCAGAAGCCAGAGTTTTACTCTAATTTGCTTAAAATTTTGCACAAGAAGAACAATTAGTACTATAGTCAAGTGTGCCAAATTTTATTGAAATCGATTCAGATTTAGATATAGCTCCCATATATATATTTCGCCCGATATGGACTTATATGGCCCCAGAAGCCAGAGTTTTACTCTAATTTGCTTAAAATTTTGCACAAGAAGAACAATTAGTCAAGTCAAGTCAAGTGTGCCAAATTTTATTGAAATCGGTTCAGATTTAGATATAGTGTATAGATATATCGTTCGCCCGATTTACACTCATATGACCACAGTGGCCAATCTTTTACTACGATTTCATTGAAATTTTGCACAGAGAGTAGATTTAGCATTGTTGCTATGCTTGCCAAATTTGGTTGAAATCGGTTCAGATTTAGATATAGCTCCCAAATATAGCTTTCGCCCGATTTACACTCATATGACCACAGAGGCCAATTTTTAACTCCGATTTAGTTGAAATTTAGCACATGGAGTAGAATTAGCATTGTAGCTATGCGAGCCAAATTTGGTTGAAATCGGTTCAGATTTAGATATAGCTCCCATATATAGCTTTCGCCAATTTTTAACTCCGATTTAGTTAAAATTTTGCACAGGGAGTAGAATTAGCATTGTTTCTGATTTCGACAAAAATGGTCAAAATACCAACATTTTCCTTGTAAAATCGCCACTGCTTAGTCGAAAAGTTGTAAAAATGACTCTAATTTTCTTAAACTTCTAGTACATACATATCGAGCGATAAATCATAAATAAACTTTTGCGAAGTTTCCTTCACCACTACTGTGGTACAGGGTATAATAAGTTTGTGCATTTGTATGTAACGCCAAGAAGGAAAAGTCTGAGACCCATCGTTTAGTATACCGATCGCCTTAGAATTACCCAGCAAAAAAAGAGCTTCCAAAAAAGTAGTTTGGATCCCCAATCTGTGATCCGGAAGTAGTGCAAACTTGGATCATCTCCAATGAATTTTACATGGGCTTGTCATAGGACGGAAATACTCCCCTTTTGGATCCTTTGTATTGCTTTAGAAGTTGTGCCCTGGAAGTTAATTTGAATGAAGAAATTTAAAAAGCGCAAAAAAAAATTTTTTTCAACCAATTTCACTTTTTATACCCTAAACCACATAGTTGTCAGGGTATAATAAGTTTGATCGGCCAAAAAATGTGCCTACCAGAAATATTCATTTTAGACCCCATAAAATATATACCGATCGACTCAGAATCACCTCCTGAATCGATCTAGCGCTTGGTGTCCGTCCGTCCATCTGTCCATGTATTTGTTGTTCACAGGATTCCGGTCGCAATTATTAACCGATTTTGATGAAATTTGGTACAGGGAGGTTTTTGGGCACAAGGACAAACGCTATTGAATTTGGAAGAAATCGGATCAAATTTAGATATAGCTCCCATATATATGTATCGCCCGTTTTTTTTCAAACGGATCGTCACCAAATTTGGCAAAAGGTAATCTTTTCCATTGCCCTTCAAGTCTGCAAAATTTCATCCAAATCGGTTCAGATTTAGATATAGCTCTCATATATATGTATCGCCCGATTTTCCCAAATTTGGCCACAAAACCTTTAATTATCAACCGATCTTACTCAAACTTGGCTAAATATAATCTTCTATAGCACTAACTATATGTGCAAAAAATCATCGAAATCGGTTCAGATTTAGCTATAACTCCCATATATATGTACCGCCCGATTTTTCTAAATTTGGCCATAAAACTCTTATTTATCAACCGATCTTACCCAAATTTAGCTAAATGTAGTCTTCTATAGCACTAACTATATGTGCAAAAAATCATCGAAATCGGTTCAGATTTATATATAGCTCCCATATATATGTATAGCCCGATTTTCCCAAATTTGGCCATAGAATCCTTATTTATTAACCGATCTTACTAAAAGTTGGCTAGATCCAGTCCTCTATAGTACTAACTATATGTGCAAAATTTCATCGAAATCGGTTCAGATATAGATATAGCTCCCATATATGTATCACCCGATTTTGAAAAATTCGCCCCTAATAACTTTATGTTTGACCATACAGGCCTCATTTCTTAACTGATCTTACTCAAATCTTGCACAAGGTAACCTTTTGTGGTATTAATCAAACCCGCAAAATATTATGCAAATTGGTTCAGATTTAGATATAGCTTCCATATATATGTATCGCTCGATTTTCCCAAATTTGGCCATAATACTCTTATTTATTAACCAATGTTACTCAAATTTCAAATTTTGATGTACTAGCTGATCGTACTTATACGTACTTGTAGCTCTTACATAAGAATATTGCTCGATTTTTACAAATTTGTATTTATTTCCCACACTAATTTAACGATTTTCTCTTTTTTAATAATGGACTCAATATTAGTGGCATACTAACTCCGTAGGTGCTAAAAGTAGGGGAAATTCCCTATATGTAGTGTTTTTCTAATATTTAGCGCCTTGTAGGGACGTAGGGCAACAATGTAGGACATTTTCACTCAACACAATTTGTAATAATTTTTACATTTTGGTGGCTCTAGAGGAGGAAATTAGAAGCTGGCAACACTGAAAAAACAGTGAACCCACCATGTAGAAAACTTTTGGTTGATTTTAGCAAATTTTGAATATTTTTAGAAAATTTTAACTAAACGGTAATACAAACGTTGGCATCACGCCGATATCACAAAAATAAATAAATATTTTTCGACAAATTCAAGAAAATTTATTAGACATAAATAGTTTTTTTAATATGTTAAAGAAAATTGTGTAGTTTGAAGGAAAAAATTGAAGTTCAAAATTGCAAGAATATCTTTAGTGATATAGGAAGTTCATGATAGACGCATTTGTAGTAAAATTTACAAATTTAAAGAAATAATTAACTATTTTGTGAGATATACGAATTTAGTAAATATTTATGCTTAATTTGTGTATAATTTTTTCCCTCTTTTTAGTTCATTTAACTACAGTACAAAAAAAATTATTAGTGTTAAGTAAAGTTTCTCCAAACATAATAATTCCATGAACTAAAATAAAGTTAAATTGGCTTTAGTGAAATAGAGAGTTCACTTTTTTTTGAGTGAAGGCTTGATCTTTAATAATGTGTGGTAAACTTTATTCCTGTAGAAAATTTTGTCAACATTTTATTTCTATAGAAAATTTTGTCAAATTTGTATTTCTATAGAAATTTTTTTCAAAATATTATTTCTATAAAAAATTTTCTCAAAATTTTATTTCTGTGGAATTTTTCTCAAAATTTCTATAGAATTTATTGTCAAAATTTTATTTCTATAGAAAAATTTCTCACAAAAATTTGTTTATAGAAACTTTTTCCAAAATTTTATTTTTATAGAGATTTAACAAAAAAGGTTACTAATTTGGGTAGAATTCTACCAACTGTGGCAACCGTGACGGTAATACAAATTTATATTTTAAGTTATATACGTTGCATATTCATGTTTTAAGATAATAAAGTACTTAAAACCATTTTTGTTTTGTAAAATTTTTTAAATTTAACGAAAAATATAGTAGGGAAAATTGTTTGGAAATGTATGGGAAAGTAGGGAACTTTTTTTGTCCTTGTAGGGTAAACCGAACATTTTCCGTGGCAACATTGACTATGAGCTATAGTCAGATTGACACAAACCCTTCATTTTCTTAAATATGCAACTGCGATATCTCCCAGACCTATATGTTACCCCACAATGCTTATGATTACTAATTCTGTAATGGTGGTTTAGGGTATGATATAGTCGGCCCCGCCCGACTTTCTACTTTACTTACTTGTTTTTCATCAATACGTTTTATTACACAATTATTTTCCTATTATCTAATTTTTACAATTTGAAAAACTTTTTCGCTCCGACCAGGGGTTGAACCTGGGTTTGCTGGCACCATAACAGAACGCCTTAGCACACTCAGCCACAAACGCCATTGAACATAAAGCGTCGAAAGGTCAATTCAAATGTTTGTGATATGATCGTAATACGACACCAAGGAATAACATTCTAATTGCTTCTCGAGATGTTCTTTATTAGTATGAACGAAAAAATAAGAAACGCAGGTTCAAATCTCACCAGCGGCAATTTTTTTAATCAAATATTTTTCTAAAAAATTATTTTTTTATGTCATGCATCGTTTTTATTTTTTATTTTCGGCATATATTTTCGTATAAATATATTTTTTTCATTAAAAATCAACAAAAAATTAAAAATTCTCGTAATTTGCAAAACCTTCTCAAAAGAACTTCCATGGAAGCGAAAAAGTCAAACGGCACAGGTTCAAATCACATCGGGGATGAAATTTATTTTTTTTTATTATTTTGTTACTTTTTTATTAATTTCTATTTTTTTTTTTTAGTATTTTATTAGTTTTCAATTTTTTTTTGTAAAATTTAATTATAAAAAATTTGCACTTAAAATAGCCTGATTGCGTTCTTTCTAATACTTGTCCACAAGGACTGCATCGGAAGTAGAAAAAAATCATTGGGGATCCCAAGATGCGCTTTAGAAGAAATGTATGTGCACTTGTCCAAAAGGACTGCATCGGAAGTTGAAAAAACTCGATGGGGAATTTTTTTGCTGGATAAATTCTGACTCGATTTAGCGATGTCCGTCTGTCTGTTTGTCTGTCTGTCTGTCTGTCTGTCTGTCTGTCTGTCTGTTTGTCTGGCTGGCTGTCTGTCTGTCTGTCCGTCTGTATGTCTGTCTGTCTGTCTGTTCATGTATTTTTGTGCGCAAAGTAGAGGTTGCAGTTTAAGTCCGATCGTCCTCAAATTTGGCATAGGGTCGTTTTTTTGGGACAAAGGCAATCGCTATTGATTTTGGACAAAATCGGTTCAGATTTAGATATAGCTGCCATATATATTTATCCCCGATCTGGCCAAAATAATTGGCGTGTTTATCAACCGATGTTCTTCAAATTCGGTACATCCGAATATTTTATGAGTCTCGAAAAACTTGTAAAATATCAGCTAAATCGGTTCAGATTTATATATAGCTCCCACATATATCTTTCGCCCGAATTGGCATTCTACCAATGCTTGGTAAATTTGAAATCGGTTCAGATTTAGATATAGCTCCCATATATATCTTTCGTCCGATTTGCACTTATATGGCCTCAAAAGCCAGAGTTTTGCCGTGATTTAGTTAACATTTTGCACAAGGAGTACGTTTAATAGTATCGATAAGTGTACCAAATTTGGTTGAAATCGGTTCAAATTTAGATATAGCTCCCATATATATCTTTCGTCCGATTTGAACTTTTATGGTCTCAAAAGCCAGAGTTTTGCCGTGATTTGGTTCAAATTTTGCACAAGGAGTACGTTTAATAGTATCGGTAAGTGTTCCAAATTTGGTTGAAATCGGTTCAGATTTAGATATAGCTCCCATATATATCTTTCGCCCGATTTATACTCAAATGACCACGGGGGCCAAAGTTAAACTCCCATTTACGTGAAATTTTTCAGAGATAACATAATTATTATTCTAACTATGCATGTCAAATTTAGTCGAAATCGGTTCAGATTATATATAGCTCCCGTTATATTTACACCAGAGTTGGGAAAATATGGTAGACTATTTCATATTTTAGACCCATTTTCAATGAGTTTTTCCTCCAATTGACTGCATAGTTTCCACGGAGAATATATTTAATATGATATTTAAGTATGTCAAGTTTGATCTAATTTGGTTCAGAATTAGATAAAGCCTCCATATATTCGTTTTTCCGGTTTATACAAATATGGCCAAAATTCCCACACTTTACACAAAATATCCTACACACTGTAATGCCAGACTTTCCACAGAACGGTTGAGTTTTAAATAAGGCTCCAAGTCGCCCGACTTGACCAAATAATATATCACAACCCACACTTGACCACATATCTTGGCAAGATCTAACCAATATCCTTGTAAAATCATCACTGCTGAATAGCAAAAATTGTAAATGTTACTCAAATTGTCCTATATCTTGAATACATAAGTATCGCCTGATAAATCATAAATGCTCTTTGTATAATTGCATTAAAATTTCTCTCGCTTCATATTTCCTATATTTGTTTACTAGCATTGTGTTTCATTCCAGGGCGTTAGCCGATTTCAATTTTAATTCTAGAGATTTTGTAGAAGTACAAAAAATTGTCTCCATTATAAGTATTTGTATCTGGAAATGCAAACCTTTATATAGCTCCCAGCAAATTTGAAGTAGTTGAGATGGTAACACAAATGTTGGTCTACATGGTGGTGAAGGGTATAATGTAGTCGGCCCCGCCCGACTTTAGACTTTACTCACTTGTTATACCCACCACCATAGAATGGTGACGGGGGTATAATAAGTTTGTCATTCCGTTTGTAACACATCAAAATATCGATTTCCGACTATATAAAGTATATATATTCTTGATCAGGGAGAAATTCTAAGACGATATAAGCATGTCCGTCTGTCCGTCTATCTGTCTGTCTGTCTGTTGTAATCACGCTACAGTCTTCAATAATGAAGCAATCGTGCTGAAATTTTGCACAAGCTCGTCTTTTGTCTGCAGGCAGGTCAAGTTCGAAGATGAGCTATATCGGTCCAGGTTTTGATATAGTCCCCATATAAACCGACCTCCCGATTTGGGGTCTTGGGCTTATAGAAATCATAGTTTTTATCCAATTTGCCTGAAATTTGAAATCTGGAGGTATTTTATGACCATAAAGAGGTGTGCCAAAAATGGTGAGTATCGGTCCACGTTTTGGTATAGCCCCCATATAGACCGATCTCCCGATTTTACTTCTTGGGCTTATAGAAATCGCAGTTTTTATTAAATTTACCTGAAATTGGAAATATAGAGGTATTGTAGGACCATAAATACGTGTGCCCAAAATTGTGAGTATCGGTCCAAATTTTGGTATAGCCCCCATATAGACCGATCTCCCGATTTGGGGTCTTGGGCTTAGAGAAACCGTAGTTTTTATCCAATTTGTCTGAAATTGGAAATCGAGAGGTATTTGGAAATCTTGGGCTTAGAGAAACCGTAGTTTTTATCCAATTTGTCTGAAATTGGAAATCTAGAGGTATATATTTTCTATGGTCTACCACAATCTAATTGTATATTTGTAATAAAATGTTTATAAATATAATATGCTTGGACGAAACATATATTAATTGAGAAATAGCCTATAAACATACAGGGTGGCCCAAAAAGGACTGAAGGATTAAAAAATAACTGTATTTTTTTTTTTTTGTTTTTATTTGTATGCGCAGTTACTCCATCTTGGTGGAACCATATGTTTTGATTATTCTCAATATGTGGACGTAAAAAATTGCCTATCATAGTCCTATACAGAGCCCCGTTAACCGTTTCGAAAAAATATGGACCGATAATTTTATCAGCCATAACACCGCACCAAACAGTACATCTGGCTGTGTGTAACTCACGCTGATGTAATGCCCTAGGATTGTGAGTGCCCCAAAATCTACAGTTTTAAGTGGAAATGAGCTTCAATGCTCATTATAAGATTGTTTAAAAAGTTATCATGTTATCTCTGGCTATTCCAGAAGAATAAAAAAATGGAATGATTTTGACGCGTTGCTGCACATCATATGTAGCCAAAAACCAGTAAATAACCTGCAAAAGAAAAAAAATTATTAAAAACAAAAAAGATATAACCATTTTTAATCCTTCAGTCTTTTTTGGACCACCCTGTGTATGTGTTTAGAAAGAGAGACCTATATATAGTATGCTGCAAGTAAAATAATGGAAGTAACCAATTGATGCCTTAACATAACAATACAAACAATATTTTGTTTGGAACAATCCTGAAGTATATATATTTTTGGGGTATATGTTACATAAACGATTTTTTTGAGGGTGTGGACTTTAATGCGGCATGATAAAAAAGTATTAAATGTTTCACTCCCTTATCAAGAATGCAAATTCTAAATTTAGAGAAGAATTCCATCTTCAATGCATCCTTAGTGAAATTGTCCTCTTCTTTGACTCAGAAACAATTGCAAAAATATTTGGAACCGAGAAAGCTTTTTTCGGTGTATTCACATAAAAGTGCTGGATTGTACCAATATTGCTCCAGAATCAGATACAAAGTTACAATAAATCAATCATATGAACACATATATAATATTTTTGTAAAGCAATCAAAAATTCTTTTATTAAATAAAACTCACATACACTGAGGAAAACGACTGTTTTTCATATGTTTGGGTGTAAAAATTATATGTTTGGAACTCAAATTTTTTAATACAATATTTTTAAGTGCAAGCATAGAATGTTCATAAACTAGCATAACATGTTTGGGACATATTTGTTAATATGTTAGAACATATTATGTTTGGCACATAAAATGTTTATAAATATAATATGCTTAGGTGCCAAAATGTGTTTAGAAAGAGAGGCCTAGAGAGTATGCTGCAAGAATAATAATGGAAGTAACCAATTGGCGCTTTAAAAATATATCCACACACAGAAAATGTCATTAAAATTTTTTTCTACCAGTGTATGACCTAAGGGGAAGCATAATGTGTTTGAATAATACCAACAATATTTTATTTGGACCTGAAAATATATATGATTGAAGCAAAATGTGTTTGGGGTATATGTTACAGTAGCGATTTTTGAGGGTGTCTTTCTTAATGACAGACTCGAATCATAGGGAGGTATGTGGATGAATACGCTAATTTAGATTTTCATCTATAATTACTATCATTACTGCTAATTTCTTTTTTCGTTTTACGACACCAGTCCTCAATTCTATATTAACAAGGTCTCATAGAGGTTCTAATATATTTTTCAATTTTCAATTTCAATCGAAATGCTGAAAAACAAAATAATTGCATTAATCATAATAAGTTTGCTTCACTATAATGTTGAGGTAAATTTAATAAAGAAATTTCTATTTCTATTTGTTTTTGTTTATAATTTTGTTTGTGTTTGTGTTTTTAGTCAGCGCAAAGCCGTTTTAAATTGGAGTTTTACAACTATGAGTGTATAAACGTCACATCGCGTATAAAGATTTTCGAATGTGTTTTCCAAAAGGAATCTTCGAATCGTTTCATTTTCAACGAGCGTCTTATGGTCGATAAAGATTTGAACAACAAGTTTGAAATGCGCGTTTGGGTTAGTGTAAGACCACGCAATGGTAAAAAGACTATAAAATTTTTGGATGTACATTTTAACGTTTGTAAAATTTTTGCTGGCTCATTTGAGAATTTGTTGCTAAGGAGTCTTCTAAATGAATTAAGAAGATCGAGTAATGTACCATCTCGTTGTCCTTTCAAACGGGTAAGATAAAAAAAACATGATTTTTGCAAAACAAGATTTTAGCAATTTGAGTTTTTTTTTTTTATTTTTATCTAGAATTTTTTATACCAAATGAATAATTTTTCATTCACTGATGCTCTTTTACCTTTATACACTCCGTTAACAAATTTCACCTTTGTCATGGAGTTTATGGAAGAAAAAACCCTGTTTGCCATCACCAGGATAACAGGAGCAACACTACCTCGAACATAGAATTTTGCTAGAAACTATAAATAAAATAAATATTTTATATATTTTTATTATATTATATTTTTATACAAACTGTACGATCAACCACTTCTTGTACCAATAAAACAACCAAAATTCTAGTTCGAGCTTTTTTTCTAGTGCTTTGAAATTGTTTACAATTGTGGTAGTTTCCTGAATTACTTATCGTCCTCTTTCGTAGATCTACCTTAATTGTATAGATGAGTTTTCATTTATGAGAAACGAAATTTTAGACAAACGAAGTTTTAATACAAATTTTTAATAAAGGCTAATTTCGTTTTGGAGGAAGGTACGAGTAAGGATACTTTTAAAAGAGAATTTTCTTTTAAATTTAAGTTTTGCGTACTAGATTCTAGGTAGCAAATTTTAATTTATTCGTTTTTATACCCTCCACCATAGGATGGGGGTATATTAACTTTGTCATTCCGTTTGTAACACATCCAAAATATTGCTCTAAGACCCCATAAAGTATATATATTCTGGGTCGTGGTGAAATTCTGAGTCGATCTAGGCATCTCCGTCCGTCTGTTGAAATCACGCTAACTTCCGAACGAAACAAGCTATCGACTTGAAACTTGGCACAAATAGTTGCTATTGATGTAGGTCGGATGGTATTGCAAATGGGCCATATCGGTCCAATTTTACGTATAGCCCCCATATAAACGGACCCCCAAATTTAGCTTGCCGATCCTCTAAGAGCAGCAAATTTCATCCGATCCGGCTGAAATTTGGTACATGGTATTAGTATATGGTCTCTAATAACCATGCAAAAATTGGTTCACATCGGTCCATAATTATATATAGCCCCCATATAAAACCGAACCCCCGATTTGGCTTGCGGAGCCTCTTGGAAGAGCAAAATTCAACCGATTCGGTTGAAATTTGGTACGTGGTGTTAATATATGGCCTCAAACATCCATGCAAAAATTGGTCCACATCGGTCCATAATTATATATAGCCCCCATATAAACTGATCCCCCGATTTGGCTTGGGGAGCCTCTAAGAGAAGCAAATTTCATCCGATCCGGCTGAAATTTGGTACATGGTGTTAGTATATGGTCTCTAATAACCATGCAAAAATTGGTCCATATCAGTTCATAATTATATATAGCCCCCATATAAACTGATCCCCCGATTTGGCTTGCGAAGCCTCTAAGAGAAGCAAATTTCATCCGATACGGTTGAAACTTAGTACGTGGTGTTAGTATATGGTCTCTAACAACCATGCAAAAATTGGTCCACATCGGTCCATAATTATATATAGCCCCCATATAAACTGATCCCCCGATTTGGCTTGCGAAGCCTCTAAGAGAAGCAAATTTCATCCGATCCGGCTGAAATTTCAACATGGTGTTAGTCAAGGCCGTATTCAGTGGAGGGGGGGATGAGGGGGATCAAACTCCCCCCGAAATGAATGAATATTTTTATATAAATAAATATATATTTTTAGCTGTATAGAAAAATCTTATCGAAGATGTTGAAGAAAAGCTGGAGGTTTTATTTTGAAAAACGCTTACCTATAAACCTTGCACAAATCATAGAATACTAGTTGGAAAGCCCGTCAAATGACGGTCGAAAAAAACAAATTGTTTTTGTTCTTGTTTTTGGAAAATGTATTTCTGCTTTTTGTGAACATGACTCGCTTTGTTTGGCCATACCAACAACAACGAAACAGCCAAACACACATGTGCAAATGAAATGGCGCAAAACCTGCGAAAAGAACCTGCCTAATTCAGCGATGGAAGCAATAAAGAGATATTTCCAAACGTGCATATTCTTTTAAAAATTTTGGTCACTTTGCCAGTTACTCAGGGATGGAAAATACAATTTTTAAGAAAGTACAAAAAAGGTATTTTTTGAGCGGAAAGGTACTTTTTTACTAAATTTCAACAAAAATTTCACTAGAAGATTATTGTCAAGAGACTGAATTTTAAAGAAAATAAAATTTTGACAAAATTTTCTATAGAAATAAAATTTTGCAAAAATTTCCTATAGAAATAAAATTTTTACAAAATTTTCAATTGAAATAAAATTTTGACAAAATTTTCAATTGAAATAAAATTTTGCAAAAATTCTATATAGAAATAAAATTTTGACAACATTTTCTACCGAAATAAAAAAATCGATAATATAGAATATAATATAGAAATTTTTCGACTAAAACTTTCTTGAAGTTCAATAAAATCCTGTTTTTGACTATGTCTTTTACAAAATCGAGATTTTCTTCCCACATGAACATGTCTGTTTTGCCATATTTGTAAAAGACTATTAGCAAATAAGGTTTATAAAGACTTTCTCAAAATATTAAAATATTTTGTCAAAGCTATTGTACCATATATCTGATATCGACTCAAAAATGTCTACACAAAAGGTACTAAATCATTCGCGGGGGTACTGACCGGGGTGAAAAAGGTTTGAAAAAAGTACTATAGTACTGCATTTTCCATCCCTGCAGTTACTACGTGCTCATCCGAACGTTCATTTTCAACAATGAAGAAATTAAAGACGTATCTTAGAAATTCGACTAGCGAGAGTAGACTCAAAGGATTGGCATTAATGTCGGTTCATCGCCCAATAAATGTGCCGACTGAAGAAGTCATTGATTTATTTGCTGCCCAAAAAGCCCGTCGGCTCAATTTAATATTATAAAACAAGTAAGGAAAGTCTAAAGTCGGGCGGGGCCGACTATATTATACCCTGCACCACTTTGTAGATCTAAATTTTCAATACCATATCACATCCGTCAAATGTGTTGGTGGCTATATAAAGGTGTGTCCCAAATACATACATTTAAATACCACTCGATCTGGACAGAATTTGATAGACTTCTACAAAATCTACAGACTCAAAATTTAAGTCGGCTAATGCACTAGGGTGGAACACAATGTTAGTAAAAAAATATGGGAAACGTTTAAATCTGAAGCAATTTTAAGAAAACTTCGAAAAAGTTTGTTTATGATTTATCGCTCGATATATATGTATTAGAAGTTTAGGAAAATTAGAGTCATTTTTACAACTTTTCGACTAAGCAGTGGCGATTTTACAAGGAAAATGTTGGTATTTTGACCATTTTTGTCGAAATCAGAAAAACATATATATGGGAGCTATATCTAAATCTGAACCGATTTCAACCAAATTTGGCACGCTTAGCAACAATGCTAATTCCAAATTGGGGTAAAACTCTGGCTTCTGGGACCGTATAAGTCCATATCGGGCGAAAGATATATATGGGAGCTATATCTAAATCTGAACCGAATTCAATAAAATTTGGCACACTTGACTGTAGTACTAATTGTTCTTCTTGTGCAAAATTTTAAGCAAATTAGGATAAAACTCTGGCTTCTGGGGCCATATAAGTCCATATCGGGCGAAATATATATATGGGAGCTATATCTAAATCTGAACCGATTTCTTCCAAAATCAATAGGGATCTATTCTGAGCCAAAACACATACTTGTGCCAAATTTGAAGTCGATTGGACAAAAACTGCAATCTAGACTTTGATTACAAAAATGTGTTCACGGACAGACGGACATCGCTATATCGACTCAAGAGCCCACCCTGAGCATTTTTGCCAAAGACACCATGTGTCTATCTCGTCTCCTTCTGGGTGTTGCAAACATATGCACTAACTTATAATACCCTGTTCCACAGTGTGGAGCAGGGTATAAATATTGTATACATGAATATTTTTTTTTAAAGTTGAACCCCCCCCCCCCCCAATTAAAATCCTGGCTACGGCCTTGGTGTTAGTATATAGTCTCTAACAACCATGCAAAAATTGGTCCACATCGAACCATAATTATATATATCCCCCATATAAACCGATCCCCCGATTTGGCTTGCAGAGCCTCTAAGAGAAGCAAATTTCATCCGATCCGGTTGAAACGTAGTACGTGGTGTTAGTATATGGTCTCTAACAGCCATGCAAAAATTGGTCCACATCGGTCCATAATTATATAAAGCCCCCATATAAACCGATCACGAGATTTGACCTCCGGAGCCTCTTGGAAGACCAAAATGCATCTTATTAATTTGAAATTTGGTACGTGGTTTTAATATACGACCTCAAACACCCATGCAAAAATTGGTCGAAATCGGTCCATAATTATATATAGGCCCCATATAAACCGATCCCCAGATTTGCTTTTGGAGCCTCTTGTAGAAGCAAATTTCATCCGAGTCAGTTGAAATTTGGTACATTGTGCTAATATATAGCCTTTAACAACCATGCCTAACTAGGTCCATATCGGTCTATAGTTATATATAAATCGATCCCCAATCACACAAAAATTGGTCCATATCAAGTTCATAATTGTATATAGCCCCCATATAAGCGACCCCCATATTTCAATGCTGGCTCTCTACGTACCGTGCAAAAAGTCCATATCGATTCGTAATTATTTGTAGACTTACCTATACATACCTTTTTTGTCTAATATATACCACGTATGGACTAACTCACAATTTAGAAAACGATGTTAAGAAGTTTTAAGATACCACAACTCAAGTAATTCGATTGTGGATGACAGTCTTTCGTAGAAGTTTCTACGCAATCCATGGTGGAGGGTACATAAGATTCGGCCTGGCCAAACTTACGGCCGTATATACTTGTTATGTTTGTTTTCCTTAAACAAAAAAATTATTTTAATGTTCTTTGTGTGTGTGTGTGTGTGTGCATAATACACTGGTCTATAAATAGATCTGCTTGGTTAACTGTATGTGTTACCTTTGCCAGATCACTATAGTATACACGGACGAAAAAGACTGTTTTTCATATGTTTGGGTGTAAAAATCATATGTTTGGAACTCAATTTTTTAACACAATATTTTTAAGTGCAAGCATAGAATATTCATAAACTAGCATAACATGTTTGGGACATATATATGTTAATATGTTAGAATATATTATGTTTGGGACATAAAATGTTTGTAAATATAATATGCTTAGATGCAAACATATATAAATTTAGAAATAGCCTATAAACATATATGTGTTTACAAAGAGAGACCTAGAAAGTATGCTGCAAGTAAAAGAATGGAAGTAACCAATTGGCGCCTTCAAAATATATATACACAAAAAAAAAATTCATTAAAATTTTGTTCTACCAGTGTATGACCTAAGGGGAAGCATAATGTGTTTGAATAATACCAACAATAGTTTGTTTGGACCAAACCTGAAAATATATATGCTTGAAGCAAAATGTGTTTGGGGTATACGTTACAGAAGCGATTTTATTTGAGGGTGTATTTCTTAATGACAGACTCGAATCATAGGGAGGTACGTGGATGAATATGCTAATTTAGATTTTCATCTATAATTACTATCATTACTGCTAATTTCTTTTTTCGCTTTATGACACCAGTCCTCAATTCTACATTAACAAAGTCTCATAGAGGTTCTAATATATTGTTCAATTTTCAAATTCCATTGAAATGCTGATAAACCAAATAATTGCATTAATCATAATAAGTTTGCTTCACTATCATGTTGAGGTAAATTTAATCAAGAAATTTCTATTTCTATTTGTTTTTGTTTGTGTTTCTAGTCAGCGCAAAGCCGTTTTAATTTGGAGTTTTACAACTATGAGTGTATAAAGGTCACATCTCGTATAAAGATTTTCGAATGTGTTTTCCAAAAGGTATCTTCGAATCGTTTCATTTTCAACGAGCGTCTTATGGTCGATCAAGATTTGAACAACAAGTTTGAAATGCGCGTTTGGGTTAGTGTCAGACCACGCAATGGTAAAAAGACTATAAAATTTTTGGATGTACATTTGAACGTTTGTAAAATTTTTGCTGGCTCATTAGAGAATTTGTTGCTAAGGAGTCTTTTAAATGAATTAAGAAGATCGAGTAATGTACCATCTTGTTGTCCTTTCAAACGGGTAAGATTAAAAAACATGATTTTTGCAAGACAAGATTTTCCCATTTATGTTTTCTTTTTTATTTTTATCTAGAACTTTTTATACCAAATGAATAATTTTTCATTCACTGATGCTCTTTTACCTTTATACACCCCGTTAATAAATTTCACCTTTGGCATGGAGTTTATGGAAGAAAAAAGTTTGTTTGCCATCACCAGGATAACAGGAGCTACACTACCTCGAACATAAAATTGTTCTAGAA
This sequence comes from Haematobia irritans, assembly GCF_050003625.1. Classification (NCBI taxonomy): domain Eukaryota; kingdom Metazoa; phylum Arthropoda; class Insecta; order Diptera; family Muscidae; genus Haematobia; species Haematobia irritans. The sequence continues at coordinate 5,627,154 of NC_134401.1, read as the reverse complement.
GCATGATAATAAATACTTTGAGGTATATCCTTCATAAACAAAATGAATTCAATTGAAATTTAGTAATGCGGCAACGACACATGCGGTAAGATCAACCACTTTTTTTTTACCAATAAAACAACCAAAATTATAGTTCGAACATTTATTTTCTATTGCTTTGAAATTGTTTGCAATTGTGGTAGTTTCCTGAATAACTTATCGCCCTCTTTCGTAGATCTACCTTAATTGTATAGATGAGTTTTCATTTATGAGAAACGAAATTTTAGACAAACGAAGTTTTAATACAAAATTTTAATAAAGGCTAATTTCGTTTTGGAGGAAAGTATTTTCTCTTTGGATGTATAAAACATATTTAACAAGTATATACGGCCGTAAGTTCGGCCAGGCCGAATCTTATGTACGATCCACCATGGATTGCTTAGAAACTTCTACTAAAGACGGTCATCCACAATTTAATTACTTGGGTTGCGGCCGATGGCAAGGGAACTTAAAACTTCTTAACATCATCTTCTAAATTGTAAGTTAGTCCATGCGGGATATATAGTAGACAAAAGAAAGGTCGATTAAATACGTATATATTCAATTCTTGACCGGTATATATAGGGAAGAAATAATTACGAACCGATATGAACTTTTGTGCTGTAATTATAGAGCCAGAATTGAAATATGGCGGTCGCTTTATATGGGGGCTATATACAATTATGAACATGAATCTACCAAAAATGGCTGATATTTTACTGTTTGGTAGATTGGTAGAATTCTTGATGTTTTTTAAGATTTTGCACAATATTCCTCTCCAACTACGAGGTGCTTCATAAACTTCTCTAGAAATAACATTTTGACAAAACTTTCTACAGAAATCAAATTCTGACAAAATTTTCCATACAAATACAATTTTGAAAAACTTTTCTATAGAAATAAATTTTTGACAAAATTTTGTATAAAAATGATATTTTGACAAAATTTCCAAAAGACATAAAATGTTGACAAAATTTTCTATAGAAATAAAATTTTGACAAAATTTTCGATAGAAATATATAATTTTGACAAAATTTTCTATGGCACTAAAATTTTGGTGGATTATTTTTGGCTCGATTGACAATCGATACGGACCAATTTTGGCATGGTTTTTATCGGTCATACACTAGCGAAATGTACCAAATTTCAATAGGATCGGATGAATTTTTCTCCTTCAAGAGGCTCCAAAGGTCAAATTTGGGGATCGGTTTATATGGGGGCTGTATATAATTATGAACCGATGTGTTCATAATTCGTTAGAGACTATATACTAACACCATGTTGCAAATTTCAGCCGGATCGGATGAATTTTGCTTCTCTTAGAGGCCCCGTAAACCAAATCTCGGAATCGGTTTATATGGGGTCTATATATAATTATGAACCGATGTGGACCAAATTTTGCATGGTTGTTAGAGACCATATTCTAACACTACGTACTAAATTTCAACAGGATCGGATGAATTTTGCTACTCCAAGAGGCTTCGGAGGTAAAATTTGAGGATAGGTTTATATAAGTGCTATATATAATTATGGACCGATGTGGACAAATTCTGGCATGGTTGTTAGAGACCATATACTAACACCACATACCAAATTTCAACCGGATCGGATGAAATTTGCTTGTCTTAGAGGCTCAGCAAGCCAAATCTGGGGATCGGTATATGTAATTATGGACCGATATGGACCAATTCTGGCATGGTTGCTAGAGATCATATACTAACACCATGTTCCAAATTTCAACCGGATCGGATGAAATTTGCTTCTCTTAGAGGCTCCGCAAGCCAAATCTGGGGATTGGTTTATATGGGGGCTATATATAAATATGGACCGATGTGGACCAATTCTGGCATGGTTGTTAGAGACCATATACTAACACCACATACCAAATTTCAACCGGATCGGATGAAATTTGCTTGTCTTAGAGGCTCCGCAAGCCAAATCTGGGGATCGGTATATATAATTATGGACCGATATGGACCAATTCTGGCATGGTTGTTAGAGACCATATACTAACACCACGTACCAAATTTCAACCGGATCGGATGAAATTTGCTTCTCTTAGAGGATCCGCAAGCCAAATCTGGGGATCGGTTTATATGGGGGCTATATATAATTATGAACCGATGTGAACCAATTTTTGCATGGTCGTTAGAGACTATATACTAACACCATGTTGCAAATTTCAGCAGGATCGGATGAAATTTGCTTCTCTTAGAGGCTCCGCAAGCCAAATCTGGGGATCGGTTTATATAAGTGCTATATATAATTATGGACAGATATGGACCAATTCTGACATGGTTGCTAGAGACCATATACTAACACCATGTTCCAAATTTCAACCGGATCGGATGAAATTTGCTTCTCTTAGAGGCTCCGCAAGCCAAATCTCGTAATTGGTTTATATGGGGGCTATACATAATTATGAACCGATGTGGACCAATTTTTGCATGGTTGTTAGAGACCATATCCTAACACCATGTACCAAATTTCAGCCAGATTGGATGAAATATGATTCTCTTAGAGGTTCCGCAAGCCTAATTTCGGGGCCGTTTATTGGGGCCTATACGTAAAAGTGAACCGATATGGCCCATTTGCAATACCATCCGACCTACATCAATAACAACTACTTATGCCAAGTTTCAAGTCGATTGCTTGTTTCGTTCGTAAGTTAGCGTGATTTCAACAGACGGACAGACCGACATGCTTAGATCGACTCAGAATTTCACCACGACCCAGAATATATGGGGTTTTAGATCAATATTTCGATGTGTTACAAACGGAATGACACCCACCACCCATCCTATGGTGGAGAGTATAAAAATATATATCCATTACATATCAGCCACCCTGTAAAATCTTATGTCCATTGTAATTCTATTCACTTGGCAGCTCTGCCGATACACCTCTTGTTCAATTATTCATCGATATCCATCAGAGTACACAGAAAAAAATATCACCAAAATATTTCCAATTAAAAAGTTAATTGAAGTTGAAAATTTTTTCAATTAATAAATTAATTGATACAATTAACTTTTTAATCATGATAGAAACAATGATTGAACATTTTAAAATTTTTAATTAAAAAATTAATTAAAACAATTAACTTTTTAATCAAATTCGGAAGACTAACGGCCATTTTCATGTAGCTCCGTTAGGCTTTAACTGCCAGTTAACAGAAAGTAAATTGCAAATATCTTCTCTCCAGTTAACTTTAACTGAAAAATTTTCGTCAGTTAAGTTCATAACTGGCATATGGTATATATATGCAAGATGACAGCTTCGTCCATAATACGGTTTAAAAGCTGGTTAGTTAACGGAACACTAACGGAGCTTTATGAAAATGGGGGTAAGTCAGTTAAAAAAGTGATGAATATTTTTTTAAATTTTTAATTAATTTTTTTTTCAAACAATCAATTGTTAATCCATATAAAAATTCTAAGCCAATTCAAAATGTAATTGAAAATAGTTAACTTTTTTAATTAATAAATTAATTGAATTTTGCAATCAACATCAATTAAATTTTTAATTGAATCAATTAAAAAATTAATTGAAATTTGGTAATGAAATCAATTAATTTTTTAATGAAGAATTTTTTCTATGCTCAATTAAAACTCTGATTGATACTATCATTTTCGTGATTGAAGACATTTCAATTAAAAAATTAATTGGATCAATTAATTTCGTGATTGAATCAGAAAAAAATTTTTTTGTGTGTATAGAGGCTTCAGATAAGATCAGTCTTGTTAACACTTCGTATCGCCAAAGTGCTATTATTAGAACTCATGTCCTATATGGAGTCTAATGTGTGTTCTTAATCGAATTGCGCTATCCATTATTTCGTAGTCTAATGTAGTTTTGATTGAAAAAAAAAAAAAACAACAAAAAACAAAAAAAAATTAGAAAAAGTACATTTTTTATTATATCTAATGCCACAACAAAAAATGCTAATTTATGGGAAGAAATTTTCTGATAATTCTGACTCAAATTGTTGCCGATACGCTCTATTAACATTTCTAGGTTGAAGTAAAAAAAAAACGAAATAAATCCAATTTTCCTTGTTTTCTACATTGTGAGTTCTTCGACATAAACTACAATAATGGCGCCCAACTGTGTGGCAAAACTTTCCACTAGATAATGAAATGAAACATATATCATTACCTATTTCTAGAAATGGTATAAAAGCTCTTAGAAGATTCATTAGAAATCAGTGCAATTTTCACTTGGTTAGTAAAAATCATTCATTAACCAATACAGTGTCCCAGCAAAAATGTTCCTGTTTATGATTTTCGGCTTAATGGCTGCTCATACTACTTGGGCCAGTCGTATTATTGGAGGACAATTTGCCACACCCGGTCAATTTCCCTATCAGATCTCTTTACAATCCCAAGGACGTCATCATTGTGGTGGTTCTTTGATATCTGAGACATTTATAGTAACAGCTGCCCATTGTACCATTGGTCAAAATCCCAACCTCATGAAGGTTATTGTTGGCGCCACTGACTTACAAACAGGCGAGGGGCAAACATTCAATATAGAAAAATTCATCGTCCATCCCCAATATAATCCGCAAACCCAAGATTATGATATATCTCTAATAAAACTGGCCAATGCTGTTACTCTGGGTACACCTACCGTGGATAAAATCGAATTGGCTTCAGCCGATTCCAATTTTGCTGCTGATACCTTGGCTACTATAAGTGGATTTGGTGCCATTAATGGTAATCTCCAATTGCCCAATAAATTGAAATTTGCCCATGTTCAATTATGGAGTCGTGACTTTTGTAATCCCCAAAATATACCAGGAATTACAGATCGCATGATCTGTGCCGGTCATCCCAGTGGACAAGTAAGCTCTTGTCAGGGTGATAGTGGTGGACCTCTAACAGTGGAAAATAAATTATTTGGCATTGTTTCATGGGGATTTGGATGTGGTGCTGAAGGTAAACCGGCCATGTATTCATATGTGGGAGCTTTACGTTCATGGATTAAGCAAAATTCTGGTGTTTAATAAAACAAAATTGGCAATACGAATGGATAATGGCAAGCAAGTAATGGAATTCGGAAAATTATTTTCCAAGAAATTTTCAATTTGAAAAAATTGCAATTTTTTATTTATAATAAACTAAAAGTATATCTAAGGTTCCAAAAAAAACATCAATATTTTTCAATTAAAATTTTATTTGAATTTGAAAAAATGTTCAATAAAAAAATTAATTGATTCAATTATTCTTTTAGTCAAATAAAAATTCAATCACAAACTTTATTTGAAACAATTGAATATATCGATTAGTTCATATATATATAAATTTGCTATAGAAATAAAATTTTGATAAAATTTTCTATAGAAATAAAAATTTGACAAAATTTTCTATAGAAATAAAATTTTGGTAGATTATTTTTGGTGATCGGCTATATATAACTATAGACCGATATGGACAAATTTTGGCATGGTTGTTAGTGGCCATATGCTAGCGCAATGTACCAAATTTCACCACGTACCAAATTTCAACCGGATCGGATGAATTTTGCTCCTCCAAGAGCTCCAGAGTTTAAATGGGAGTTATATATAATTATGGACCGATATGAACCAATTCCTGCATTCTTTTGTTTGGAATACGAAAGAAAGCTTTCGTTCGAAATTTCAACCGAATCGGATTAATTTTGCTCATCCATGAAGCTCCGTAGGTCAAATCTGGGGATCAGTTTATATAGGGACTATATATAATTATGGCCCGATATGAACCAATTCCTGCATGGTTGGTAGACCAAATATACTAACATTACGTACCAAATTTCAACCGAATCGAATAAATTTTGCTCATCCATAAAGCTCCGGAGGTCAAATCTGGGGATCGGTTTATATGGGGACTATATATAATTATGCACCGATTTCGACCAATTTATGCATGGGTATTTGAGTTCATATATTAACACCACGTACCAAATTTCAACCGAATCGGATGAATTTTGCTCTTCCACGAGGCTCCGGAGGTCAAATCGTGGGATCGGTTTATATGGGGGCTATATATAATTATGGACCGATGTGGACCAATTCCTGCATGGCTGTTAGAGACCATACACTAACACCACGTACCAAATTACAACCGGATCGGGTGAATTTTTCTCTTCCAAGGGGTTCCGAAGGTCAAATATGGGGATCGGTTTATATGGGGACTATATATAATTATGCAACGATTTCGACCAATTTATGCATGGGTGTTTGAGTTCATATACTAACACCACGTACCAAATTTCAACCGAATCGGATGAATTTTGTTCTTCCTCGAGGCTCCGGAGGTCAAATCTGGGGATCGGTTTGTATGGGGGCTATATATAAATATGGACCGATGTGGACTAATTTTTGCGTGGTTGTTAGACACCATATATTAACATCATGTACCAAATTTCAGACGGATCGGATGAAATTTGCTTCTCTTAGAGGCTCCGCAAGCCAAATCGTGGGATCGGTTTATATGGGGGCTATATATAATTATGGACCGATATGGACCAATTTTTGCATGGTTGTGCCAACACCATGTACCAAATTTCAGCCAGATCGGCTCTTAGAGGCTCCGCAAGCCAAACCTGGGGGTCCGTTTATATGGGGGCTATACGTAAAAATGGTCCGATATGGCCCATTTGCAATACCATCCGACCTACATCAATAACATCTACTGGAGCCAAGTTTCAAGTCGGTAGCTTGTTTCGTTCGGAAGTTAGCGTGATTTCCACAGACGGACGGACGGACGGACATGCTGAGATCGACTCAGAATTTCACCACGACCCAGAATATATATACTTTATGGGGTCTTAGAGCAATATTTCGATGTGTTACAAACGGAATGACAAAGGTAATATACCTATATCCTATGGTGGAGGGTATAAAAAAACTTAGTTGGCTCAATTCTAAAGCATTTTTCTTTGTGTGCCATTGCTTTTATGGAATTGAATGATATGGCATAAGCATGATATCATCGCATGGGGGAAATTGAGCAATTTAAATTCAATTTATATTTTTTGTTATTTTTAACTAGTAAAAATTCTGATTGAAAATCCATTAAAAATAATTTTAGTATTTGTAATAATATGAAATAATTTTGTATACCAAACACTGTCATCAAGATTGCTTAAAAGTCATGAAGTTTCTAATTTTTATGTGGTTTTCTTTGATTCTATCTAAAGAAGTTTTTGCGGTAAGTGTAACACTATCAATTTGCATCTTCTCTTTTATGGTATTTTTCCTTGTTAGGCTAAAAATCGTCGTTTCAATATAGAAATTCATAGTTTACTATGCACCAATTACTCGACATTAACTAAACAACTCGAGTGTGGCTTTAGCAAAGTCAAACACAGCCATTATCTGTTCTTTGCCAAATTTATGTCAAATCGTCAATTTAATCCAGATGCCGAAGTTCGTGCACAAATTACATTGCGAATGAAAGGCGTTACACAGCCTATGAAATTCTTAGATTTGCAAATAAAAATATGCGATGTCTTGAGTAAAGCTTCTAGTGTACCTATTGTTCGAAATCTATTTGATGAAGCCCGGAGGACGAGCAATATTCCCTATAAATGTCCCATAAAAAGGGTAAGTGAAAGAGACCATCGAATGTGCATGGAAAACTATGGTAATTTAATATTTTTTTCTAGAATGTACTCTATCGCATGCATAATTATAGTTTAACTGCTGAAAGCATTCCTCCCTATGCCACTATATTTAATTTTACATTGGAAATGGATTTTTACAATGAGCACAAAAGATTTGCAAATACTATAGTGAAGGGGGCCACAGTGCCAAATGTATGAGAGTAGATGGAATTATATTTCATGGTATTTATAGTTAAGGTCCTAATAAACGTATAATAAAATTGAAAATTTTTGGAAATGTTTTTTTTTTAAGAAAATTGTGGTAATTAATAGTTTTTCTGGGACTTGTAACCGTGTGAAAGCGGGTATTTTTCAAACATTTTGTGACACCGGTATCTCGTTCAAAGAAAAACTTCTTTTGATGTAGGATAAATTATAGACATATGAAGAAATTAAAACTGATCCAAGACTTAGATTCTACATTGAAAGAAGATTTTTCTTTTCTGAGGAACGAAATTTTAGACAAGCTAAGTTTTCTTTTGATGCTAAAAAAAAAATCGACAAAATTCGTCGTCGTCACAGTCAAACCAGTAAACAGTTTTAGTTCATATTTGGTGTCTAACAGAACTACTTTCCTAAAACGTTATCCAGATATTTCGAAAATGGTCCTGAAAAAAAAGTTTGATTGATGTTGTCAAATATTTGACTAGTGTGACCATGCTCTCACTCAAACTTTTGCATATTCCTTGAAACTTTCGCCGTAAAGTATGCAACACTAATTTTTAAAGATTATTTCGCAAATTTTAAAATGAAAAAAATTAGAGACAATCGTTGTCTCGCTGTTGTCATGTTGAGATATATTACCTGAGAGAGAGAGTGGTCGATCGCGGGGGGGGGGGGGGTGAATATATATGAAGTATATATATTCTTGATCAAGGAGAAATAAGATGATCTAACGATGTCCATATATCTGTCTGTTTGTTGCAATCACGCTGTAGCCTTAGCCATGTAAAAATCTACCGAGTTCAAAATGCAATTCATCTCAATGGCTTTATTTCAATGGATTTTCTTGCACGTATTCCGTAAAACTCAAACAAAACAAGTATATACGGCCGTAAGATCGGCCAGGCCGAATCCCTTGTACCCTCCACCATGGATTGCATAGAAACTTCTACTAAAGACGGTCATCCACAATTACTTGGGTTGCGGCCAATGGCAAGGTACTTTAAACTTCTTAACATCATCTTCTAAATTGTAAGTTAGTCCATGCGGGATATATAAAGGGTGGTTAAAATTTCAAGGGCCGATGTTGATTTTGAATAAAACACAAACTATTTAGGAAATTATTGTAATTTTATTTTATTATGATATATTGGTATTACTCAATTATGTATGGAACAAAATATCGGCCAAATGGGCGCCGCGACCTCGGTGGCACACCTTCATCCGATGGTCCAAATTTTCGATGACGCTGAGGCATAATGGAGGTTCTATGCCGTTAATGTGCCGAATTATCTCATCCTTTAGCTCATGAATTGTTGCTGGCTTATCGACGTACACCTTTTCTTTCAAATAACCCCAAAGAAAAATGTCCAACGGTGTCAAATCACATGATCTTGGAGGCCAATTGACATCGCCATTACGTGAGATAACACGGCCATTGAATTTGTTGCGCAAAAGAGCCATTGTTTCGTTAGCTGTGTGGCAAGTGGCACCTTCCTGCTGAAACCACATATCGTCCACATCCATATCTTCCAATTCGGGCCATAAAAAGTTCGTTATCATCTCACGATATCGAACACCATTCACAGTAACTGTCTGACAGGCCTCATTTTGGAAAAAATACGGCCCGATGATGCCGCCAGCCCATAAACCGCACACCCAGAGAAGGAATATGATCACCTCAACCATGTTTCGAGAGCAAAATGTTATTTTTGGACGGAGAACATGTAACATGTTTGCGGCAACCATGTTATTTTCTCAAAAAGCATATGTCTGACTTCGGCAATCATGTATATGTTTGCCGAGAAAACAAAATTTTTGCGACAAAAATGTTCCATGGTCACCGTCCAAAAATAACATTTTGCTCTCGAAACATGGTCGAGGTGATCATATTCCTTCTCTGCGTGCACCAAACAGTCACTCTTTGTGGGTGCATTGGTTTTTTGACAATCACTCTTGGATTCTCATTCGCCCAAATGCGGCAATTCTGTTTATTGACGAATCCACTGAGGTGAAAATGTGCCTCATCACTGAAGATGATTTTCTTCGAAAATTGATCATCCACTGTTGCCATTTCTTGGAACCATTTAACACGTTGTTGGATTGTGTATCTCTCCATGGTTCAAATTGAGTAAGTCTGAAATAGAGAAATGCCAAATAAAATTCGGAAAAAAACTTGGCGTTTAGGTGTGGTTCACATTCAACATCGTGGTTCACATCAATATAGTAGACAAATGAAAGGTCGATTAAATACGTCTATATTCAGTTTTTGACCGGTATATATAGGGAAGAAATAATTACGAACAGATATGAGCTTTTGTGCTGTAATTATAGAGCCAGAATTGAAATATGGGGATCGCTTGAATCCTTATATGGGGGCTATATACAATTATGAACACGAGTCTACCAAAAATGGCAGATTTTTTACTGTTTGGTCGATTGGTAGAATTCTTGATGTTTTGGAAGATTTTGCAAAATATTCCTCTCCAACTATGAAATGCTTCATAAATTTTCTATAGAAATAACATTTTGACAAAATTTTCTACAGAAATAAAATTTTCTATAGAAATAACATTTTGACAAAATATTTTTTATAGAAATAAATTTTTGACAAAATTTTATATAAAAATTATATTTTGAAAAAATTTCCTAAAGACATAAAATGTTGACAAAATTTTCTATAGAAATAAAATTTTGACAAAATTTTCTATGGCGATAAAAAGCTGGTAGATTATTTTTGGCTCGAGTGGCAATCGTGATTTTTCTGTGATTGGGTATCGGTTCATTTGGGGGCTATATATAATATAGATTGATGGGAGCCACCGTGGTGCAATGGTTAGCACGCCCGCTTTGCATACACAAGGTCGTGGGTTCGATTCCTGCTTCGACCGAACACCAAAAAGTTTTTCAGCGGTGGATTATCCCACCTCAGTGATGCTGGTGACATTTCTGAGGGTTTCAAAGCTTCTCTAAGTGGTTTCACTGCAATGTGGAACGCCATTCGGACTCGGCTATAAAAAGGAGGTCCCTTGTCATTGAGCTTAACATGGAATCGGGCAGCACTCAGTGATAAGCGAGAAGTTCACCAATGTGGTATCACAATGGACTGAATAGTCTAAGTGAGCCTGATACATCGGTCTGCCAACTAACCTAACTTAACTTAACCTAATATAGATCGATACGGACCAATTTTGGTATGGTTGTTATCGGCCATACACTAGCGAAATGTACCAAATTTTCAATCGGATCGGATGAATTTTCCTCCTTCAAGAGGTTCCGAAGGTCAAATTTGGGGATCGGTTTATATGGGGCCTATATATAATTATGAACTGATATAGACCATTTTTTGCATGGTTGTTAGAGACCATATACTAACACCACGTACTAAGTTTCAACCGGATCGGATGAATTTTGCTCTTCCACGAGGCTCCGGAGGTCAAATCTGGGGATCGCTTTATATAAGGGCTATATATAATTATGAACTGATATGGACCAATTCTGGCATGGTTGTTAGAACTATATACTAACATCTCGTACCAAATTTCAACCGAATCGGATGAAATTTACTTCTCTTAGAGGCACCGCAAACCAAATCTGGGGATCGGTTTATATAATTATGGACCGATGTTGACCAATTTTTGCATGGTTGTTGGAGACCATATACCAACATCATGTACCAAATTTCAGTCGAGTCGGATGAAATTTGCTTCTCTTTGAGGCTCCGCAAGCCAAATCTGGGGATCGGTTCATATGGGGCTATATATAATTATGGACCGATGTGGACCAATTTTTGCACGGTTGTTATAGACCATATACCAACACCATGTACTAAATTTCGGTCAGATCGGATGAAATATGCTTCTCTTAGAGGCTCCGTTTATATGGGGGTCTGTTTATATGGGGGCTATACGTAAAAGTGAACT